>NC_051273.1:35843813-36083813 GCF_015220745.1 Sebastes umbrosus
TTATCCACACACGATTTTCTATTTTCCTCAATGCATTTTACCGTATGCTTATATACATTGAGATGGGTGTAATGCCAGGGCCATGTCCCATACTTCATTATGGAGCCCTGAAAAAATAGTTAAAACTGAGTTTGTAGTGTGTTTGCACTAGAAATTGATGAGCAATTAAGTATAATCAAAGATCAAACTATATGAATTCTTTTTTTTTTTTTGAGAAATCATGTGAATTTAGTGGACCTGTTCATAGTTTTTCTCTCCCAGTGAGAACACACTAATCAAAGCCCAGTTAGAATACTGTCAGTTTAATGTGTGGCAAACTCTTTCTACCAACAGGTGGCAGCTTCCCCTTCTCAGTTTGGTGTTATTACCAGCAGTGGTGGAAAGTACATTTACTCAATTAATGTACTTAAGTACAATTTTAAGGTACTTGTACTTTACTTGAGTTTTTTCCATTTTATGCTACTTTATGCTTCTACTCCACTACATCTGAGTCAAATAGTGTACTTTTTTCTTCATTACATTTACTTTACAGCTGAAGTTACTTTGATTTTACAAACACAACATATGATCAATTTATGATACAATGTTCTATATTACAGGCCCACATCTCGGTGAAGTCCCCCCCAAAAAAATGTTTCTTTTTTAATATTGTAGCACACAATAATAACTCATCATCTTGTGTATAAGAATAAAAAAGTAGAATTTTGAATGCAGGACTTTAACGTGTAACAGAGTATTTTTACAGTGTGGTATTGTTACTTTTAATTAAGTAAAGGGTCTGAGCACTTCTTCTACCGCTGATTACCATTAGTGCACTTTGTACTTCCATCTGTTCTTGAATGTGCATGTAGTGGTTCAGATCTCATGTCTTCTACCCTCCATCTGTCCACGCTGACTCCTTGACACTCTTGCTCTTTGAGTAGAGAAAGTGCCTTTGGCTGTTCTCCTCTAGCTGCTAAATAAAACGGAAGAGTCAAATGCTATATCACAGTAAAACTGTGATGCTACATGTGTTAAATTCAATATATATTAAATTGGATTAAAATGTTAACTCTAATGACAATATAAGAAGAGTAACATAGATTATGTATCGTGTGATATGACAGTAATGGGGAGGTCACATTGTGTTTTTGTGATAAAGGCTCAAATTTAATTCTATGGTCTGTATTTTACAAATACAAATTTTGACATTGACAAGAACCAGAGTTGTTGTTTTTTTTATCACTGTGGTACTTGAGTATTATTGTCTTGTTATTCAATTATTATTATATGTATCATTAATCAGCTGACTGAGTATACCTCTGGCAGGGATCAGCCTTTAAGGGGAAGGGAGGTGTAACCTCTTCATAATGGGAGTTCATTTTGTAAATGTTTTAAACTAAAATTGTGGCCAGCATTTCGTAATTATATATATGCTATATATTGCACGCCTTAATGCAAATATTTGTATATATTTCATATTTTTTATATTCTCAATTTCTTATTTTGAATTTTAGTACTTATATTTCTTAACATATATTTTGTTTATATTGTAGCATTATGTACATCATTTACATGTTACATACTGCTGTATTTCTATTTCCTTACATTTCTTATGAATAAAGTATTTCTGATTCTGAGATCTTAAACATTGCATCTTTTAAAGAGAAGTTTATCAAAGCCAGACAAAAGACTTTTTAGAATGTTTTATTATTTATAATGTACGAAAATAGTGTTCAGAAGGCATTTTAGAATACATTGTCAAAAAATTCTGAATATATTTAAGATAATACAGTACCACTACATATGAAGACTATTAACATTTCTTATATGAGGCTGTTTCATGAAAGTTTTCAACTACAGCCTGTTGGGTGACGACCTGACAGGCTCACGGAAGAATACAGTCTTATACAACGGGTGGTGACATACAGTACAGGTTAGAGTCCTAGTGTAAGAGCAGTGGAGTAGCCCTGGCTCAGAGTTGCACTGCAGACAGCAGTCTGTGGGTGCACAGCGTTGGCTCTCTGATAGCGAGGGGCGCCAGGCACAGGCACTCCTCACTTGGCAGTGTTCCCTCTCAGGACATGGAGCAGGAGAGGCTGGGTCACACTCATCCAGACCCAGCTGTAGTCATTCCATGTGGGTGAACCCCTTCTCAGTATAAAGCCTTGCTCATTAAGGATTATAAGGCATCACAAGCACAATTTAGGCCGATACAAAGTTGTTGTAATTGCTGTAGTGGTAAAAGATATGGGTCAACTCTGACCTTTAGAGTGTAAACTGTTGGATAGAAGTAATGGGCTATGTTTCTCCTTATTACTATCACTGAAGTGTTTTGTGTATATTGTTGAATATTTTTGAAAATCAATAATTGTCCGTACATCAGTATATCACTCTTTACAACCCCTGCTTCATTTCTATGGAGTCTGGAGTGTGCTGACAGAATAATTATTGACTTTTACAAAGTTTAAGGGTAATTTCATTAATGAAATTGACATTTATTTAAATAGCTATTATAAACTGATTCCGTAAAATTTGTCATTATATAATGAAAAATTTGCACTTCCAAATTTAGTGATTTTAAATTTTTCAGATAAACCTGAAGAATTCCACCAGATCTGACTGTTATCAGCTCATTAAATGTGCCATATCATTCGTTATAAGCCTCATAGATGTGGGTTAGTAGGGGTCTGCTACACCTCATTTTTACTTCGGTTGCTGTCGTCTTCTGTTATTCCTTCTTTCGGTGATTGCCCATGTGAATCGTTGATAGAACCTACTAGTGGGTGTAGCAGGCCCCTTCTGATCCACATCTAAGATAACCACTGATAACGCCCATTTACTGACCTGATAACAGTCTGAGTATTCAGTGTTGCTTTATAGGTAACACTTTAACACCATCATTTATAAATGGTAATTTGATTAAATTTAGTTAATAGTTGTTTCACTGATGACAAACAACAAACAGATAATTAATGATGTTTACTAATTATTAGTAATGCTAATAATTTAATTTATATAAGTATATGTTAATGATTAAGATATTATTTGTAAACTTTAAAGAAATTGTTTTTAAAACTTCTACAAACATTACATAGATAGATATTTGTAACACTTTGTTAATGGCTAATAATTGGTTTGTGAACCATCTATAAACATTATTTGGATGGCTATTATAAAGTTGCAACTGATGATTACAAATACCTTGTTAAATGTTTAATAAATACGTCGTAAAGCATCTATAAACATTACTAAGACAGATAGTTAATACCTTCTCAATGGTTAATAATTGGTTTCTGGTCCATCTATCTATGTAATTTAGTTTACTAATGTAATCAGAATTGTTATCGTCTCTTATCAGCTATGATACAATATCTAATTTAGAAACTAATAAATTCATCTTATGGCGGGCAGGTTGTCCATCAATCGGAAGGTCGGTGGTTCGATCCCCGGCTGCTCCGGGTCACATGTCGATGTGTCCTTGAGCAAGACACTTAACCCCAAATTGCTCCCAAAGGCATAGCCATCGGTGTGTGAATGAGTATTTAGATTAGATCCTGATGGGCAAAATTGGCACCTTAGCAGCCTCTGCCATCAGTGTATGAATGTGTGTGTGAATGGGTGAATGATGACATGTAGTGTAAAGAGCTTTGAGTGGTCGGAAGACTAGAAAAGCGCTATATAAATGCAAGTCCATTTACCATTACCATCTTATGCAAACTACTGATAAAATAACGCATTACTAATAATTAGTAAACATTAATTATAATTTCAATGTTTGCAAACAGTAAAATAATTATCAACTAAGTTTAATTAACTATCAATTTATAAATGATGGTTATTATAAAGTGTTATCCACTTCTTAAGCTAAATCAACAGTATCAAAATCAATTACATTATCTAGAATATGCACATTATTGGACAAAGCTGAAAACAGGGTTGCTTTTCTTAGATTTTGAAAAGTTGACATTTTGAAAATACACACAGGACGGTGGCATTTTGCATTTGAAAGATGTGTTAATCGACTCAATTCATAATTAATTCATAATTCCTTTTACATATTCTCTTTTAGTAGAACAAGTAAAATAGATTTTTAAAAGGTTTGAACTTTATATGTTTTGTCATTCTATTTCCTCGTGTCTATCGTACTCTGTCTCACAGTTCATTTTAACATTTCCGGTTTAGTTTTGTGATTGCTTTAATTTGAATATGACTTTCTTTAATTTAAAGATGCATAAGCATTGTGGCACATAATACTAAACAACCCAGAGAGCAACAACAAGAGCCATTATTAGCCACCTGTTATGTGCTGGCGAGTAAAATCTTCACATTTATTAAATTATTAGAATTTAACCCCGTAAGTCTAATTATCATTCTAGTGGCACACTCCAGTCTTTCTTGCGCTTCATAATGAACATGCTTTGGGACTTGAAGATGAAATGTTCCTGACTGAATATGGACGGTTGTATATAAAAAGGAAAAACAAAACAAAAACATAAATATACATGGCTGCATTAATAATTCATTAATAATAAACATCCTTAAAACAGCTTTAATGCCAGTAAAGAATAAATAAAATAATTTAAACAATAAATACTTGTATGTACAGTAAGGCAACATGATGCATAGCATCTAACAGAGAAGTTAGCTACAGTGACAGAGGCCTCAGAAATGATGCTGCTATACTGCACTGTACCATATTCAGCTACTGTATACATACAACCTGAAAGCACAGTAAATATAAACTGAGTATACTTCTTCAGCACAGTATATCTATAATGAAGGGTCAGAGACACTCCACCATTTTAAGAAATATGCTTGTGTAATGTATTATCCATAGTCAGATGAGGAGATTGATAGCAATTTATTCTCTACATACAGTAGGGTGCTTCTCATTTGCATTATTTCACGTCTCCTCCTGAAAATGGATCTGGTCCATTATCACGGAGGTCGTCTCAATTCCATTATTTCTGTTGGGAAGAGCAAGGAGGCTTGAGCGTGGACACAAGAGACCGTCCTTGGCGGAAGTCTTTTATCGGGCAGACACACCCCTTTACTAGAAATCAGTACTCAGCTGCAGCCGATCAGACTGCTCTCATACTACATCGCTGCAGTCTGTGGATCTGTGGTAGCTGTACGTCTGATTAATAAAGGAAGCATAAAACATATTTCATCATACAGATTTCTAAGCCTGTATCATGGATAATCAGAGTCTGTTGTCTCTCAGCAGTAAAAACATTTGAATGAAATACCGGGTTCTATGAGGCTGAAAATCCCTGTGCTCAGGCATAAAGTGTATTTTGATGTGAGACATGTTAACATGTTTCCCTGAAACATAAACGCTACCTGTGTTATTGCATAATGAATTGTCAAACAGAATATCAATAAATGTAGACAAAAAAATAAATCATAAATAATTAAAGTGTTGACAGATCTGTTCACAATATAAATACAGAATACTTCTTTTTAATGAACGTGCAGATGCTTGTCAAGCTGTTTATTTAAAGGGAAACATGCAGAGACACATGTAGTAACTGTGCGTCATTAATATTTGGACATTTCTTCACATTGTCTGTGGAAATCAACCTAATGGGAGGGCGTATAAATAGCACGACATTTTAAGAACATTCCACATGTCATGATAACGCATTTTAGGCTTTTTGGTATATCACTTAACGTCACATCGTTACCGTGAAATGGTCGCGGTTATATTTAGGCAGCAAAACCACTTAGGTTCAGGAAAAATATCATGGTTAAAATAAATATGTAAACAACATAACATAAGTATGGGAAACATGTCACAAACATCACTAACATAACTTCAAAATAACTCAGCAACACTTTGGGACATGAACACCGGTCTCCTGGTTGAAAGTCCTGTGTTTGTTGGACCCATCCACCTCCCACCCACAATAAGCAGTCTTTCTAACTTTTTATTCAACGTCACTAGCTCTGAGCGTAGCATATTCGCGTGGATGCGTTTACAATGCAGTTAGTACAGACTACATGCCGTATAAATGACATGCCAAAAGCAAGAAAGACGTTATTATTGCACGCAACATGACTCACAAATCGGCGTGTTATTCATACGCCATTTGGTGAGATCCCTGAACTGCAAACTCCAAAGCATGCAAAGCTGTTAACACCTGCAGACTGACAGGTGAACCAGCTGTGCCGTCATCACCAGAAACTGATGTCACTCCAGATAGCGGTTCAGAAGAAAGGACGCTTCATTTCACTAAAAACACATTTCTTTGCAACAGTCTCACGGCAATTCATGAAATAGACAATATTTTATCTATTTGATTTGTGTACATAGACACAAATTTACCTTTTTTTTCATAACGCTCAGCACGACTTTCAACAACGTAATTTTAGTACGTTTTCCTACGAATGTCCGGCAACACGTGAGGCACGCGTAAATACCCGCACCAGCCTTTAAAAAAAAAAAAACGACTTAGTTAGGTTTAGGAAAAGTTTGTGGTTTGGGTTATAATAACACCGGAAGTGCTGTAACTTAAGTACGGAAATTACGTTACGAATAAATCAACTTTGACTCGTGGTTTCACTCGGGACACAAACACCGGTCTCCTGGGAGAAAGTCCTGTGGTTTTTGACCCACCCATCCACCCCGACCTCCTACCTATGCAGCGTTCCCGATACTTCCTGGTTCACAATTACGTGAATTACATCTGAATTGACCATTACGTAAAAAATGTACACAAATCAATACCTAAATCGTTGCTGTTCCTCGACACCCGCATCTTTTCCTTGCATCACTTCCTCGTCTCTGCGAGAATAAGATGCATGTGAGGAAAACGAGGAGACATTTGAGACAAATGAGAAGCACCCATCATCTGTGTTCAACTAATGTTAGCACAAACAGTTAGTCTAGCTCTGTAAAATCTGAAACTATTCACCCTCCAGTAAGTCCAAAGATGTCTGTCTAGTGTATATGTTTCATCTTGCTAGCTAGCAAGCTTGCCATAAATACATATAATGTCAAGCTGTCCGTTGCAACAACGACAGTTGGTTTAAATTTGACAACGCGAAAAAGGCTAAAATGCATACCTATGTCGTGGTATTTATACGCCTTCCCATGAGACCGGGTTGAAAATTCAGATATGAATGTCCTCTACCTCATGGTTTGATCAAAGAAAACAGTGTGTTTGTTTAATGCGAGAGATTGGTCACCCTTCACAGGCAAATATAGTAAGCTGATCCAAACTGTTTGTTTGTGATAATTTTGACTGCAAATGCTCTTGAGAGTTTTCTGTTTTGCCTCTAAAGAGTACAACCTCTATTTGCTGTCATAAAAGCAAGAGTTGGTGTAATTGAAAGCAAATGTGAGATTGTGTGCAAGCTCGGCTGAAAGCATTCTGCAGATGATCCTCAATAACAAAAAAAACAACAAAAAAGTTGGAAGTCATTCAGGGAGCTGAATCGTGTGAGGCAGAACCAATTGTAGGAATAAAAAGATGTGGGGGTGCTTTGTTATCCTAGTGTTATCTGTGGAGACATGATTCCACAGTATTCTAATAACAAGCCAAAATAAGATAAATTCATTTGTTTTATGGATGCATGTTTTGATAAGCATTTTAACTGTGTGTGCAGCAAGGACAAACTCGAGCACAAACACCTAAAACTGTGTAATATCGATGTGGCCCACCACTGCAGAAACCTGGTAAGCATCACAACTGACAATGTTGGTGGGTGGGAAGCCAGTGAGGGATGAAATCCTGTTTTTTGCACTCAAAATGGACTTATGTATTATATTATATTTTGGCTTGCTATTACAAGACACAGTACTATATGTTAATTTGTTGCACTAAAAATGTTATTATTACAATTTTATTAACCATTAATCATACCTTTATTGTAGTTTACTTATCATAACACAGCCCTGTCTCCTAAAAATTACATTCCGGAAACGTATTTCGTCGTAGAATACGTTTGTTTTTGACGTATCACAAATCACACGTTTGTAATGATAGTCCGCATAGGGAGGAGGGGTGGATGGGTCAAACAAACACAAGACTTTCACCCAGAAGACCGCTGTTCGTGTCCAGTGTGAAACCAAAAGTCAACGTTACCGTCCGTAGCTTAATAATGTAACAAACATAGTCATTTGAAGCCAAACCATGATTTTTTTTTTTTTTTGTAGTTTTGTTGTTTTGTTGTTTTGTTTTGCTTCAATTTTGTAGTAATTTTAAGCTAAATCATGATGTTCTTTTACTAAACCTAACCACGTAGTGTTCTTGCATTTTTTGTTTTGTTTTGTTTTTTGATTCACAGGGTTAACCACCTGTTTAAAACGGTTTAAAACTTCAACAGTAATCCGGGAGAAAATTGTTTCCCTCAAAATGTAATTGAGAATGCAGTTTAGTCGTATGGGAACGTAATTTTGTAGGAGACAGGGTTGCAAAACAATGATCTCTCCCTAACCTTAGCCATACCGTGGTTACCATGCGTACATATTGTATTTAACATTTTTTTTTTTTAAATGGTGACATTGTACATTAAAATATTTTCTGGGGTTTAACTAAATCAAATTTATAGCAATAACTGGTATAGCAGGCTTTTTAATCCAATTTAAAACAATACAGAATGTATAACATATTATCTTATTTACAGCCATTATCAATTTATGTTACATTGCACTTGTGTGAAGTTATGTTAGTGGTGATAAATGTCACAGTCTAAATGGCTTCTTTGCAAACCTGTTTCTGCAACTAATCTGTAGTCGTTCGATTAGATGAAACCATATTGCATGTAATTTGCTCCATAACGGTGATACACAAGCACTACAAATACTGATTCTCCACTTATTTTGTGTAAACTACAGGTCTGGTTGTGAGTGGTATCATGTCACACCTGATCTGAAAATAGGCCACGTGGTGAAAAGCTGTCACTCTGAGTGATGGTTGGCTCATGACTATATTTGTGATGGCACCCTACAATAGACTGTTGACAGAGATGTAAACAGGCTGTGCTTAAACAAGTACTCCAGAGCTACTGTGGCATTTACAATTAGCATACCGGTAGGCTGGCTAGAGGACACTATGTAATGATCTGAGCTGCTTTGCTGAATTTAGAAAGCCACTGGGGTCATGTAAAGCATTATGAATGTCACCCACTAAAATAAACAAAGTAAAATACTTACGTATGTATTACTAAATTTAAAATGTGTGTGTGTGTGCGAGAGACTGTTTAGGAGACTGAAAGACTACAGTAGCTTTCATAATGAGTTTTCCTTGACCAGATATTGTTATTGAGCTGCCCTGGAAGGAAAGGTAGAGTTGTATCACATGGTGAAAGCAAATTTTGGTCTTATGAAGACCATTGTATTTACAAAACAAAACAGAAAAACTTCTAGAAATTTGTAAGTTCTTATTAGTCTTCACATCATAATATTTGGTTTTTAAAGTGGTTAAACTGAGTTTTTGGTTGATTTGAAGCTGTTTATGTCATGCTGTCTTAACTTCGTCGGCTTTGCAATTGATTTACAAATATCCAGAAATCACATTTGGCTCCATCATGGAGGTTTACTGGATAACTGGCTTTTGAGTATAATTGGCTATAAAACCAAAGATGTATACGTACAGTAGATACCGCATAGGCCGCTTCAGCCCGTTGCAACGAAACGTCAGCGTCGCCGCCATATTGGGGAGGTCAGGACTGGCCTGTAAACACATACAAGTAAACAGGGGAGCTGCCGCTTTTCTGGATAAAAAGCTCTACAACGTTCACATTTGTCAACTGAGTCATTTTTATATTCAAGTGTTTATAATCTATGAGGAGTAGAAAAATAAAGTTTTGTCTCCAGTTACTTAAAACCTCGATACCAGGCTGTAATCACTGCTAGACGCTCAAAATAGTGTGTATCAGTGTTAGCTTAGCTTAATGTTACATGAACTGAATTACTTAAGTGGTGGAAAATAATTCAACGCATATCATAAGTTATATTATTTCTTAAACACAATAATATGTTAGACACAAAGATCTATAAGCTAACATTAGCTTCGGTCGAGGATTAGCTAAGAATTACAAATGCTAGCTAGCTCTTATCTGATGACCTACGGAAACAAATGTTTTGTAAAGATGTAACTGAAACTGTAATGTTGATGATTTGAAAAATTCTTAAAGGAAGATGTGTTATGAGAGTAAGACTTTTTATCAACAAACAGACCGGTGAGCCATGAACCAGAAGCAATAACGTAACATTACTGAACCGTTTCTCACCAAACGTTTTTTTGGGGGAGGGAATCTAACCTACAGTACTCCACATAGATTATAAAATCTTGAATATAAAAATGACTCATTGAAATCGGTTGAGAAATGTAAACGTCATAGTGCTTTTTATTCAGAAAAATAGCAGCTCCCCCGTTCACTCGTACAGTATATGTTTACAGGCCAGTCCTGACCTCCCCAATATGGCGGCGACGTTGACGTACGAAAGGAAAGGCTAATGCAGCATCTACGTATATATATCTATATATAAAACAACCACGTAAGAAAAAGAGAAATATTTCAACAATGCTGTAGTGTGGATGTAATGTTCAAACTAAAAGTGAATGGTCTGATAAGGTTGACTTGTTTTTTTTAGATACAGTTACTTTGACCTGAGTTTTTGGCTTTATTAGCCCACTAACTAGTCAGGCCAACGGAACAAAATGCCAATATTAAAATGTCTTACCATGCTTATGTGCAGACTTTTGAAGTTGATGAATCGCATTTCAAACCATAAGTTAAACAACCAACCCTTTTCAAGTTAAAATGTATTTTAATATTAATTTAATTTAATTTAATATAATGGAAACCTTTTAAAGTTGCCATTTTATTTCAGGCTGGGCTGTCATTGGGTTGTTGCATTGCGTCAATGTAACACAAAAAAGACAAGAAAAAGTTTTTCCTCCAGCCACAAGCAGCAGTTCAAATAAAAGGGACTTAGTTTTGCCAAAATATGCTGCATGAAAAGCATGATTTCAATTGAAAAGTAATTCAATATTGTTGATACTGAATTCTGCATATATGAAGGGTAATGTTTTGAAATCTGTGGGCATAAAGTATTACCATTGCTTTGATAATTAATAAAGTTGAATTAATAATAACAAAGTAATTTGTTTGATCAAGTTCATATTTTGTTGCATTGAATGCTAAAGTTGCTGAATTGATGCTATTGGATGGTGCACTCCATGTTTACCCTAATGAACAGTAAATGGTCATAAACAATCTGAATTGGTGCCTGGCTTTCATTTTACCAGTTATATTTTGATTTTGGATTGAGATAAGCGGATAGCTTTTGCAGGATAATGAATAACAATGTTTCCTATCTGTTAATTAATTGGCATAAATTAATCATTTGTGAACATAAATTAAGAAACATGTTACCTTTCATACCTGCTGGAGCATGTTTCAGCCACAAATGTCTGCATGCAGTTAGCCTCTTGCTACTTGAGGACCGGCTAACATATAAGCTAGATAGCTGATAAGGTACTATAATTTCTGCCTGACAGAAAACAGATTACTGGTGAAATCAACAGCTCCCAGTCAAAAAGAACACAGAAGTTATCAAGTAAGTAACCATCGGCCTACTGAACTCTGGTGAGATAGCCAAGCAGCACACTTAGAAATGTGATCGGCTACTCAGAGCATCTTTTGCCAAAGAGCTGAAGACCTCTAACATGGCTGCCGAAAGCCTTCAATAGGCTGACTGAAGGACACAAAATATAGTCCATTATGGACTGGAACAGTACTGATAGTTTCCTCCTCTGTGCTTATTGCTGGTGGCATTTAAACAAACCTTCCACTCCCCCAGGCTGGTGGCAACCATCCAGGTAGCCTGCTGGTGCCATATGGTTCTGAAGGTATCTGAACCTCCATTAACAACAGCCAAGCTATTAGCGGAGGGAAGGCCATGGCCACTGCGCTGAGGATCCTAGTCCAGGTCCACGCCTCAGACCACATGGACCAGGCCTTGCGGCATCCTGCTCTTTCACGCAGGAGCTTGTGTTTGTGTAATGCAGATAGACACTCTTCTTTGCAATCAGCCCACACAGCTGCAGTTGGCTGCCGAGAGCCACTTAATTGTCTGCCAGGTAGTCTGGGTGTCCATGAAGGACACGGTCTCATAACGGGTTGGCCGACAGCAGGGGTGACTGCTGATCTTCTTGCCGGAGATGCTCCCGTTGTCCATCACAGCCTTTAGGGCCAGGTCATAGTTCCTGCGGGAGCTGTGGCATGTCCCAACACAGTACTTAAAGAGGATTATTTCATCCGAGTCGTAGCCGAGACCGAGATCCCGCACCCGCATCTCCTTCCTCTCCAAGTGGCAGTCGTGAGTGCTCTTGGTCTTCTTGCGGTTCCTCCTTGTCGTTCTGGGCGAGTTTGGGTCACGAGGGGAGCGCCGCCATCTGCCCTGCTGGATTTCCTCTTCCTGCATCAGTGACCACTCCTCTACAAGAGAAGGAAAACACAGGAGTCATTCTCTAAAGGGGGGACATTCCATGTCCATTGATGATAATGATATTTTTTCTAACTATGTTCTTCAAAAATATCATATTTTACAGATTAAGAAAGCATGTTATAAGATCGCATTTCCTTTAGCATGAAATTGTCATGATGTTCCTAAATTGACAGTATTTGCAATGTCCATTTTTAGCCTCTGAATAATGATTTTAAACCATTAAAGTTAGCCTTATCTCTGTTAGTTCTTTAAAAAGTCTAAATACTAAATTGAGTTTGACATTTAAATTATATAAATATCTCAGTTTATTAATGTCCACCAAAGTTCTGTCAATTATGTTATTAACAGAATATCCCCCTGCAACTAAAAAATGGTTTGTCCTAAAAACCATGTGACCAGCATCACAGGATATCATTTCTCGCAATGTTGGCCATTTTGAATACATTCTGCTGACTCTCATTTTATTCTCATTAATTAACTGTCAACTATGTTGGGTACATTGTTATGGTTTACAATTCTTAAATGATTTTAATTTAAATATATGTTGAAATTTAAAATTTTACCCTACATTTTTGTAGCAAATCCTTATTCAAATACCATTTAAGAGTGCATCGATGGTCCAGTGCTGGTCATGTATAATGTTTTGTTCTTTTTCCCTGATAATGGACCTCGAGGCTAAATAATTATAGATTACGTAAATGAATGTAAAATTTATGAATGTTGGGAAAATTTGAATGAAAGGCAGTTAAAAGTGAATATGCGTTGAACATAGCTTAACAAAAATATGATGTTGTATAAAGTATGTATATGATAAATATGATGTACTGGATTTCGGAACCCCTGAAGACTATCTGGTGCCATTGGCATCAGCTAATGGGGATCCTTTTTAAATAAATAAATAAACCTGATAAAGAAATTGACATGTTGTTAGCCATGCTAGGCCTACCATTGAAATTATGGGCATTTGTCAACCAAGCTACCCAGAGTAGGGTCAACTCATGAGTGACACAGTGACGTGACCCTATTGGGATCAATGGGAAAATATCCATTTCCTTAAAATATCAAAAAAGTAGTTAATGTTTAAGCTTTACAATAGTGGATATATTACACTAAAGGCATATTTGAATTTTAAACACTGATCTTTTGAGGAAGCACATTACCTTTTTACTTATTTGTTCATGGAACGTAGGCCTACCCTTAATTATAGAATGAACCACAGACGAGACACCTGGGTTGTCAGATATTTGGTTCCCAACTTGCAAATGTGGGAAAGTTCTGTGGTAGTAAAAATACATTGTAGCAGACAGTGCAGATTTTGGCCGCCAAAAGTTAGTAAGTAAGTTTTTATGTGAATTTAAGAGCAGTATCATTACTCTATTATGATGCAATTCCCGTTGAAACAGGCTGTTAAATAGCAAGAGATCAATCTTAAATCTAGGGTCGGTAATCTTAAGAAACTGATAAGAGTACGCTAGATATTAAAAATGATCCAACCAAAAAAAAAACAGCCCAGTGTTGCCAACTCTTTTCCAGTGAAAGTAGCTAGCAGCACTAGTTCCAAAAGTCCCCAAATCTGGAGAGAAAGTTGCCAAGTCAGCAGCAATGACAGTCCGTCCCTTCTTAAAGCCACTCCCCCCAAATTATCATATCAACAACGAACATGGCTATTGTTAGTATTCAGCTGTCAAGCTAGCAGCTGGTGGAAGACTCTGGCGACTCCCTTCATTCAGGTCGAATGAAATGGTTGGACGGGCTTATTACAGTCCTGCGACAGCCACAGACACCAGATTCTTTCTTTTTTTTTTGGTCAGAGCATTTGATTTATTGATTGCTGTTGAGATGTAATGAGAATTTCAACAAATATAACAGAAGATTACCAACCCTATAGCTTTAAGTGTTCACCAACCAAATGGTTATCAATCATGAAGTGATAGGCAGCTTGATTTAATAGAGCAGGCAGTAAGGCAGTTTTGTCCAAAACATTTGCATGCTTTTCAGGAAGTAACACTTTTCCGGAAAGTTCATATACTCATTTCATGGGATATTTAAGGATACAGTTTTTTACCAAGACTACATGGCGCTGACCCACGTTTATAAAGCAGAAATATGTTTTGGCCCCTTTGGGGCCGCAGAACGAGCTGTAAACATATATATTGACACCGTATGAAGTTGATATGCCAAACGTGTTGGCAAACAGTTGCCTTTTTACAAAACAAAGCATTCATGTGAAGTCGGATCCTGTCCACATTATGGATGAAAGTCCAATATTCACTGTGCTTTTAGCTTTGCTTTGGTTTCCACCAACTCCTGAGAAACACATCTGTCTCTTCACCAGCGAGTCTTTAACTGTGTCTGTCTGCTGTAGTGTACAGTGGGTTTATCAGAGCTCTGAAAGCAGTGAGAGTGAACCATGTGGAAAGGTGCAAAAAACCTCCGGAGTTGGTCAGTGACGCATTCTGACTACATTAAACACAAGTCAAAGTCACTCTTTTTGATAATGTGATATTTTGTAGATGGAGTTTGGTGAAAATGTTAGAAGGATTACAAGTAATTAGTAATGTACATGGCTAGAAGGTAGAGGCATTTATTGTTTATATCGCTTTGCTACAGCTATACAGTCTTTCATCTAACTGAACATCACAGTACTATGATATCAATATAAAATCACAGGAAATATCTAGTACCAAATTCATTTTTTCATGGGAAGAGGGGAACTCACTCAAGTCCAGGGTATCAAAAGTTCACAAAGACATCTTGTATCACTTTTATTCACTTAGCCATATGTTAAAGAGCTCTGATTCGACCTCTACTCTACTCACAAGTGCCTGCTGTATGTAAACATATTTGGCATGTCAACTGTACTCTGGGTAGTTAATCTCCCTCATCTGACAGTCCGCTGGTCCAACTACATGATTGAAGGCTGTATCAGAGGAAGACGAAGAGGAGGAAGCTGAGTTTTTATTTCTGCATGAGAGAAACAACCATCACAGACACTGACTGGAGCTTTAAGGATCAGTGACAGTATTTAAAACAAAATAGTTTCTAACTGGCTAAGTAAGGAGAAACTCAAAATGAGGTTTGTGTCTATAGAAATAGAATAGCATTAAAATGGACATTCCCATTCAAATCAACGTAGCAGGATGGTCAGAGCAGCCATTTTTATGTGTACTTTTGTCATTGCGACTGTTGCAGCGGGCTAACTTCTCTATAAACTAAACTGACTTATGTCAAGTTGCAGACTCATTGAGGTTTTGCAGTAACCACTAAAACGACTAGTAGCCTAACCTACAAAGCATAGATTGAGAGCCAGAGTTAACGAGTACAATTTAATAACTTAATGCTTCATGCACACACTCTTGTCAAAGCACATTGCTATCACCAGATGAGTGACAGCTTTGTTTGGCTTATTTTCTCTAACCAGTGTGGCATTAAAGCATGGTGGGAATAGCAAGCTAGCTAGCTAACTAGCAGACAGCTGGCTAATTAGCTTGCTAATTCCACCATGCTTTAATGCTATACTGGTTACGTCCACAGAAAACGTTTCAATGTCTGTTCTACTTCTATTCAATTTTCTATGGTTTGTCAGTCCTAACTTTGTGACTCCTAAATTTTAAAGGGACAGTATCTAGGATATGGCGGCATCTAGTGGTGTGGTTGCAGATTGCAACCAACTGAGTGCCCCGGCTCACAAAACCGCAGTTTCACAAGCGCGTCGGAGAACTACGGTGGTCTTCAGGTAACATAAAAACGGGAAAGGCTCTCTCTAGAGCCAGAGTTTGGTTTGTCTATTCTGGGCTACTGTAGAAACATGGCGGAGCAACATGGCGGACTCGGTGAAGAGAACCCGCTCCCTATGTAGATATGAAGGGCTCATTCTAAGCTAACGGAAATTTATTATTATTTTCAGGTGATTATACACTAATGAAAACATACTTATGAATATTATATTCTATTTCTGCTAATAGATGCCTTCAAATAGATTTTGAAGGCATATTATTATAGTGGGTGAGTTTATAAGAGTCAAATAGGCTCTCCAACGAAATGAACCAATCCGATCACACCAGAGATGACAGATTGCACTCTCTACTACTGCGACTCATGAACTTGGAACATCTCAGATGTCTGTGAGAACTATTCCTCGAACCAAAAATACTCTCTTCAGATCCACATTTGTTTCTATCTACCTAATTAATTTTTTAAATATTGATTTAATCAAATATGTTACTTTTAATTTGATTTATTATTTGTGATTTGATTTCATTTATTTTTTATTTTTAAGTTGAATTTTTAAAAGTGATGAATTCACTTAATTTGCTAAAAAGAAATTCCAATAGAATTTTCTGTTTAATTTAAAATTTTGATATAACTTAAATTAAGTTCAATTTTAATTTGATATAATGTTCAATTTAATCTAATTTTAAATTTAAAGTAATTTAATTAAATACAATTTTCTAATCTAATCTAATTTAATCTAGTTCCTTTTCACACTCCTGTGTACTGATGAATATTGTATTTTCCATTCCCTGGCACAGACTGGTCATGATGTCACCCCTAGTAACAGGGTAAAACGCCATCCTTCCTCTCAGCTAAGGAGTTCTCAGTATCTCTGTAAAAGTTGCTTTATGCAGCTTGATTAGCTCCAAAGACTAAAATGTTTGTTAGGAATTTTTAGCACCATTCAGGGAGACTCCTGCAGGTAAGATAAGACACTTTGGCCCCAGATGTCTGCTCTGGCCTTTAGAGACTGAAAGGTGAAACACTTCTCACACTTAGTAGTAGTTTATGCGCTGGATTAGAACAGAGTTTTATGAGCTAGCAGAGGAGAGCATGTGTGATTAAATTAAAAGCAGACATGGGCGTTGAAACTGGGAGTGAAATTCCTCCGGTTGTCAGCTGGTGCAAACTGTACTGTCACTATGCAGGGTCATTACCAGTAGGGGAGTGGAGCTGCTGGCTGAACTCCAACAGGAGCTGGAGTTGTTTTCTCAGTTGCCAGGAACATTTCAATCAAACTCACCCACTCCGCTGGGCAGACCTGGCCCAGGTGTTTCACTCATTTCTACTTCCTGAACTGGGGATGGCTTTGCCTTGCACTTTCTCTAAATACCTCCATGCAGTATTGTCCTAAGGGAAAGGCTATTACCATCGTAGAATGCTCATTTACAGCAGCGTAAGTGCTTGTCAGTCTTGTCAGTTCATGCCTTGATGTTTACCAAAAGAAAACTTGTAATCACGAGGGGGAAAAAAAGAACAGAAAAATGCATAAAAATATTCCCCAGGCGAAGAGCACATGACTTTTCAGTCAAAAGCTGCTCAGGTACATATTCAGCCATGTCAAAACATGCCACATGGGTTTGCATTATTTCATGTAATTATACAACTATTCCATGTTACAATTGAATTGGGCAATGTTCAGGCAATCATGTACTAAACATTATTATTGTTTTTAGTGAGAGTGCAGTCACGGGACAATCTTAGTGTCTTAGCTCCAGTGTGTCAGTGTAATATTTTCCATTCCATCGCTTTCATATATATAGCTTCAGAAGGAGGAACACAACTTAGATTTGCCCAACAGCACCACAAGAATAAAGTCAGTATCACCAGTGACTGACATGAAGTATCTGCTCCAAACACTACAATAATTGTACAGTAACCCTTCCTGTGCCTCTTTTCTTTCTGCTCATAGGCTTGGTGGAGAAGGCATGTCCCATCAGATACGGGAGGAAAACTAGAATTAGTGACTCACAGTTGTATTACTCAACCAGTCAAGTTGCAGTTTACATCCATGTTTGTCCAAAATGTCATCACTGCATCATCATATCCTGTTAGACATTTGTGTGAAATTGTCATAATTAGCATAGGAATTCTTGAGTTATGGTCAAAAATGTGTTGAGGTCACAGTGACCACCAAAATTTAATCGGTTCATCCTCGAGTCCAAGTGGACGTTTGTGCCAAATTTGAAGAAATCCCCTCCAGGCGTTCCTGAGATATCACGTTCACGAGGATGGAACAGACGTCAGGTCACAGTGACCTTGACCTTTGACCACTGAAATCGAATCAGTACATCCTTGACTCCAGGTGGACGTTTTTTTTGCCAAATTTGAAGAAATCCGCGTTCCTGAGATATCTAGTTCCAGATAATGGACCGGGCGGACGGACAACCCGAGAACATAATGCCTCTGCGCCAGTGCCGGCCGTGGCCGGAAGCATTAGGTATTCTATTTTTCCGTCCGAAAGCAACGCTCCTCAATAACGGTAAACATGGTGAAAAACAACATGACTTACAGATCTTCCTGTACTTTTTTTTTTTTTTTTTTTACAGAATTTTAGAAACTATATTTTGATTGTCTCATCCAGGAGTGAATATCCTTTTTTTTTACATCCTTGTAGTAGGCATTATTATTAAAGACAGGGTGGGCGATCTTGAGAAACTAGCATGAGTACACTAGATTTTTAAAAATGATCCAACCAATCATATTCTGCGACCGGAAGTTGTGTAAGAGTGCATATGAGGCATACATCCATGGTATGAGGACGGTGCTGCTGTGTAATTGAAGGTGATGGACATGGATCAATATGTAGTTTTTAGAAACAATAAAAGAGTGTGTCTCAGGGAAGAAGACATAACTGCAGAAAAACTAACTTTGATAAAGTGTGAAAGATATTGACAGATTCAAACTTCCTGGATCAATAACTCATAACCGAAACGTTGTTAAAACACCGACGACGGCTCTTTCTAACCGTAGTAAGGTAGACGACGAGCTACATCCTCATTTTAATCACAATGAGCCGTCCTCCGAGCTGGACACATAACATTGGTCTCTATCTGCAGCCGGCTGTGAGACGAGTGGTAAGGGACCGTCTACAAAGTGCAACGCCGAAAAGAGATGCTATAAAAATATTCAATAACTTCAGTCATATGCAGTGTAGTACCGTCAAAATCACTTCACACATAAATGGCCTCTTCCTGATGATACTACAACACTTAGTTTGGAAAAATATCTTTTTGCATTATATTGGTTAATTTTTATCGGGAAAAATCTATGAATATTTTTATAGCATCTCTTTTCGGCTTCGCTTTTTTTTTCTGTCGTACACATCACCGTCCTCATACCATGGATGTTTGCCTCATACGCGCTCTTACACAACTTCTGGTCGCAGAATATGAAGAAATGGGCGTTTTTCTGTTTCTGTCTTCTAGTGATTTTATTTTTTGTTTTTAGAAATAGAAAATGAAAATCAACCCGTTTTTTAGTTTAGATCATCCCTTTTTGACCCTGATAAAGAAAAACGCCTTGTATTTCATTTTAATTTTTGTATTTTAAAATGAAAATCAAATAACCACAAATTTTTTGTATTTTAATATCCTTTTGTGAAAGGGAAATTGAATGACCAAAAGATACACTGACCCCAACTCTTTTCTGATGAAGATAGCTAGCAGCACTAGCTCCAAAAGTCCCTAAAAACTATAGAGGAAGTCGCCAAGTCGGCAACACTGACAGTCCGTCCCTTCAGGCCTCCCTCCAAAGCCACGCCCCCAAAATGATCATTATGAATGGAAAATACATGGCTATTGTAAGACTCAAAGCTGTCAAGCTCGCAGTGATGAGCAACGAGTGCACTGGCAGAGTGCACGCAGGTAGGTAGGGAGAGAGGCAGGTAGGGAGACAGGTAGGTAGGGAGACAGGCAGGTAGCCAATCTAATCATTACATTCGGGCCGAATGAAATGATTAGATGGGCTTATTACAGTCCTGCGACAGCCACAGATACCAGATTTTTTTTTTTTCGTCAGAGCATTTGATTTATTGATTGGTGTTGGGATGTAATGAAAATGTCAACTAATATAACAAAAAAATGTTTCTAGAATTTTACCAACCCTGCCTTTAATTCTGGTCCATTATTACTTTGTACTTATTTTTGCCATTCAAACCCATTTCGGGGAAAGTAATGTAAAAGTAATTATTTTCTTTTTATAATAAATAATAGTAAAGACAAAGATAATTAATGATTAAAACAGCCAGATCAGACTGATGATGAAGTTTACACCTTTAAACTGGTTCAATAATAACTTAGTCAACGGGTCTCGGATGTGTCAGGGGATGGCTTACTTCAAACCTTCTTTTATTTCAGTTTTTTATTCATTATAGATATTATTAGTTAGGTATTATTTATCATAAAAGAGACTGAGTTCTGGTTTGGCTACTTACCAAACTGACTGGTAAAATAAACAGACATACAGTCCACAGTCAGGACTACGATGCATGACAGAAACCTGCACATTGGATTGATTATTTCTACCCTGTCGTACCAAGGGGCCCCTGCTCAGTTGACCAAGGCCACGCTCTGTGTTGAAAACTACCAAGCAAATTTCCAGAGGCTAGTCATGGAGAAGTGACACGCTGCCATTTTATGGCCTCCATCTCAGATTTATGAAGCTTTGTTCTCAGCATCTTAGCTGCTCAAAAAATGAGTAATGTTACAGTGAAGGATGGAAATGAAGAGTTCCCTTCCCAAGGTTCTAAAGGCCAAGCAGTGTATGCCTGCAGGCAGCCCGGGTAACATGGCCCCTACGCAGAAATAGAAGACAAGATTTTATGTGCTCCCACTGGGCATATCTTATAAAGTTTCCCAACAGACTAAATAATACTACATTTTTCTAAGTATTGCTGTAAGGGATAGTTTATATATCTCAAATTCTATAATCATTTCACAAAAAAGACACATACAGTATTTGTTAGGTCATTAAGGTAGACAGTATCAGTCTTTTGTTCAATTCCCAAACAACAAATGCTCAGGTCTAGCTGCTGTAACAATGATGGCTCCTGTCTGTCAGCAGTAAAGGCAGAACTACTGTGACATTGTTATAGAGCAAAACTTCCCGGGTGGAATTTGGGGTGATGGTCAACAAAGCCTGTAACTTTGACATGGTGGACCACCTTTACATTCCTGTGCCCTACCAACATTCATCCTTGGTTTATTTTAACCACAAAGATTTCCTAACCTTCACACAACCGTACCGTAAGTTTGTGACCCAGCAGCCATGTTGAGATCAGTTGAGGAAATACCAAGCACCGCCCACCAGCCAGAACACACTTTCTCATATTACAGCTAAACCGTGCACTACAAGATGATTCTGAGAACATCTGAGGAGAGAAATAGGCATTACAGTAACAGAATATTGATTCATATTTGATCAGCGCTGCCTAGTTTGACCGTTTGGTCGGAGTTCGCGTGTGATTGACAGCTGCCGCCGTTGAATGAACAGCCAATAGGAACGCTCTCTCTCTGAAATGACCTGTGATTGGTCAAAGTCTCCCGTCACGGGCTTGATGTTCTAAAGGCTGAAAACAGAGCCATGAGGAGGAGCAGAAGTCTAGTTTTCTATCAGAACACTTGAATTACAATATGCTGAAAGGTTATTATGGAATTTTTCAGTCCTTGACTGTCAGATTAATTTAATGAAATGTTAAATTTATTGTACTGTACCAAAGTAAAGCTGAATGATTGGCAGATAAAGATGTTGTGTGAGGACATGCAGTGACTCATATTAATTCCCTAAAGACTTACATTAATGATTTACATTGTGCACACCAGCTTTTTGTCTCCAAATGAGAGGTGATATTTAGGATATCTATGCTAATAATAACCTCAATATTAGCCTAAATATTAGGATATTTAACATTATTGGATTATAGTTTAATTTGATATATTTCTATATTCATTGTACTGACTCCAACGAGGCATCTAACCTCAAGATACAGATATGTGAACCAACTGAAAATCATAATGACTCACTGATGGAAGCGGAAAAGGAAACCAGCCTGTTTTGTGGACAATTTGCAGAGTGGGTGAGTGACCACAGGGGAAGGATGGTTCATTTCATAATAAAAGCCTAGCTAGAGTTTGGCTCTTTCCATCTCTAATAAAACGACTGACGTGTATAAGGTTTGCCCTCTTCAACACTGATGGGATGTTTTCCATCCATGAGCTGTCTTTACAGTATATGTATAGTCCAGTTTGAACTACCAGCATTTAAGTGTAATCATAAAAAGAAGTAAAAGAACAACAACAAATAGATTGTATCCATGCAATGAGGAAATTAAATACTTACCTAGGGCTTTATGCCAGGGTGTGTGGACCCTGCTGTCCTGTTCCAGATTCTCAGCAGGAGACACGGAGGGCTGGCTGAGGACACGCTCGAGGTCTGACTGAGCCTCTTTATTGTCCTCCTCAGAAAACACATCTTCCACTAGTGTCAGCAGCGATGCCACCACCCACAGCATCACCTGATAATATCAAGGAACACGGTGTTACTTTGGTCAGCAGGCTGGTTGGTTGATAAGGGGTTGATGACTTCATCATAAAATCATCCAGCAGGAGAGAGTTTACGATCACAAAGACACATGCAGTCAGGGTTACACATTCTTCTGTTGGATAGGAGCTCAGTTCAACTGGGCAGGTGTTCCTCTGCTGCAGCACCACTGACCTGTGGGGTTTCTCAGGGCTCCATTTTGGACCCTATCCTTTTTTCTTTGTATATGCTGCCCTTGGGGTCCATTTTTAGGAAATATAATATTCCTTTTCATTGTTTTGCGGATGACATCCAATACATTTAATTGAATTGAATAGAGGCAGTAGGAATACTAGCAGTAACAGCAGTAGTAGTAATAACAGTAACAGTAACAGTAACAGTAGTAGTAGTAGTAGTAGTAGTAGTAGTATTAGAAGCAGCAGCAGCAGTAGTAGTATTAGTAGCAGCAACAGCAGCAGTAGTAGTATTAGTAGCAGCAGCAGCAGCAGTAGTAGTAATCGTAGTAGTAGTAGTAGTAGTAGTAGTAGTAGTATTAGTAGTAGTAGTAGTAGCAGCAGCAGCAGTAGTAGTAGTAATCGTAGTAGTAGTAGTATTAATAGTAGTAGTAGAAGTAGTAGCAGAAGGAGCAGTAGTAGTAGTAGTAGCAACAGCAGCAGCAGTAGTAGCAGTAGTAGTAGTAATCGTAGTAGTAGTAGTATTAGTATTACTAGTAGTATTAGTAGTAGCAGAAGGAGCAGCAGTAGTAGCAACAGTAGTAGTAGTAGTAGTAGTAGTATTAGTAGTAGCAGCAGCAGCAGCAGCAGTAGCAGCAGCAGTAGTAGTAGTATTAGTAGTAGCAGCAGCAGTAGTAGCAGCAGCAGTAGTAGTAATAGTAGTAGTAGTAGTAGCAGTAGTAGTAGTAGCAGCAGCAGTAGTAGCAGCAGCACTAGTAGTAGTAGTAGTATTAGTAGTAGCAGCAGCAGTAGTAGCAGCAGTAGTAGTAGTAGTAGTAGTAGTAGTAGTAGCAGTAGCAGTAGTAGCAGCAGTAGTAGTAGCAGTAGTAGTAGCAGTAGCAGTAGTAGTAGTAGTAGTAGTAGTAGCAGTAGCAGTAGTAGCAGTAGTAGTAGTAGCAGTAGCAGTAGTAACAGTAGCAGAATGCTGAATCAGCATTCCCACAATAAGACTGAGATCCTTATGTTTGGACACTCTGACCTACTAGACGACTCTGACCTATTAGACGACTCGGGGGGCATTCTTGGCTCTTTGGCCTCTCAGAAACAGACTAGTGTTAAAAATCTCAGCGTTACTTTGAAAGCAGCTTCAATTTTGAAAAACAAATTAGCTCCGTTTTAAAAACCAGCATTTTCCAGCTCAGGCTTTTGGCTGAGGTAAAGGCCAATCTGTCTCCAGGGATCTGGAGAGAGTTACCCATAATGCCTTTATTACCTCTCAGTTAGATTACTGTAATTCTTTGTGTGTGGGTTTACAACAGTCGTCTCCTCACCGGCTGCAGTTAGTACAGAATCCAGCTGCTCGCCTTCTGACTGGAAAAAAAAACTGTGATCAGATATCACCGGTTCTGTAACAGTTCACCTCTTCATATTAAAACTGCTCAGACCGTAGAATCGTTTAAGTCGCTGCTGAAGACTCACCTCTTCTCGCTGGCGTTTGATTAAGTTAATTTTCTGTTGTGCTACTACACTTCTACTGATGTCATGTGCACATTATGGTCATTGTTTTTGCTCTGTTCATATTGCTGTTTGCTTTGCATTAATTTTTATTATGTACACGTTCAGCACTTTGGTCAACTGCGTTTTCTTTTAAACACGCTATACAAATAAAGTTTGACTTGACTTGACTTGACTTGACCTCACTGGAGCACCCAAAAGCACGAATCCATCGCCGCATACATGGTATATATATATATATATATATATATATAACAGTGAAGAAAAGGTAGCAATACCACAGTGTAGAAATCCTCTGTAACACGTAAAAGTGTTTCATTCAAACGTACAAAAGTATTACCACCCAAATATACTTGGTACCAAGTACCAAAACTAATAGTACTCATTATGCCGGATGGCCTATTTCAGAAAAATCTAAATGATATTATTGTGTTAAAATCATTGATGCATTTAATGTTTACAGTATAACAGTATGTATACACCAGGGGCGGCTGGTGTCTCAAAAATTTGTGGAGGACAGGAGGAAAACCAACCCACGGTGTCATGTTATTTTATTAAGTTATTTCTTGTATTTTTTCTGTATGAGCTCAGTGCTGCTTGATATACTGTATGTGGTCTCATGTTCTTCATTGTATCATATGGTGGGGTTACATGGGATTTAGATTTAAAAAAAAACTTTTGACACTTATTTTTTTGACAATCTAGCTAGGAAAGCCATCCATCCTCTGAATGCTCTAGGTCTCTAGTCTGATCCATCCATCCTCTGAATGCTCTAGGTCTCTAGTCTGATCCATCCATCCTCTGAATGCTCTAGGTCTCTAGTTTGATCCATCCATCCTCTGAATGCTCTAGGTCTCTAGTCTGATCCATCCATCCTCTGAATGCTCTAGGTCTCTAGTCTGATCCATCCATCCTCTGAATGCTCTAGGTCTCTAGTTTGATCCATCCATCCTCTGAATGCTCTAGGTCTCTAGTCTGATCCATCCATCCTCTGAATGCTCTAGGTCTCTAGTCTGATCCATCCATCCTCTGAATGCTCTAGGTCTCTAGTTTGATCCATCCATCCTCTGAATGCTCTAGGTCTCTAGTTTGATCCATCCATCCTCTGAATGCTCTACGTCTCTAGTCTGATCCATCCATCCTCTGAATGCTCTAGGTCTCTAGTCTGATCCATCCATCCTCTGAATGCGCTAGGTCTCTAGTTTGATCCATCCATCCTCTGAATGCTCTAGGTCTCTAGTTTGATCCATCCATCCTCTGAATGTTCTACGTCTCTAGTCTGATCCATCCATCCTCTGAATGCTCTAGGTCTCTAGTCTGATCCATCCATCCTCTGAATGCTCTAGGTCTCTAGTTTGATCCATCCATCCTCTGAATGCTCTACGTCTCTAGTCTGATCCATCCATCCTCTGAATGCTCTAGGTCTCTAGTCTGATCCATCCATCCTCTGAATGCTCTAGGTCTCTAGTTTCATCCATCCATCCTCTGAATGCTCTAGGTCTCTAGTTTGATCCATCCATCCTCTGAATGCTCTAGGTCTTTAGTCTGATCCATCCATCCTCTGAATGCTCTAGGTCTCTAGTTTGATCCATCCATCCTCTGAATGCTCTAGGTCTCTAGTTTGATCCATCCATCCTCTGAATGCTCTAGGTCTCTAGTCTGATCCATCCATCCTCTGAATGCTCTAGGTCTCTAGTTTCATCCATCCATCCTCTGAATGCTCTAGGTCTCTAGTTTGATCCATCCATCCTCTGAATGCTCTAGGTCTTTAGTCTGATCCATCCATCCTCTGAATGCTCTAGGTCTCTAGTTTGATCCATCCATCCTCTGAATGCTCTAGGTCTCTAGTTTGATCCATCCATCCTCTGAATGCTCTAGGTCTCTAGTTTGTGGCCCGAACGTTTCATGAGGCTGTGATTATCCTAGAGATCACCACAGGTCATTTTATACAGTGAGGTCAAATTAAAAAAAAAAATGGTCTCACTTCAATGAAATGTCTTCTATAGGGACTAACATCATCACACATGAATACAGTTGGGTTCATTGGGCCAATCTATGGAATCCAAGACTGTTTAGGGACCCCAGTTTGCAGAAATATTCAGATATACCATTTATACTGCATTCAAAAAAACTGCATGTTTTTTATTTGAATTATTTAGCCCCCTTCACAACAAGCTAGAATGACATGGTTGGTACCAATAGATTCCTTAAGTTTTCTAGTTTAATATGATACCAGTATCTTCATCTTCTTCTACCTTTAAAACCAAGACTGCTGCAACCTCTGAAAGACCAAATAGTGTGATAGCCGGATTTTTAAAACGTTAGCAGGGTGCAGTTTACATTCACCGTTTCTCACCACAGTCACAGATTGTCATGTCTTATTTGATTGGTTGTCAGTCACAAGAGTGCAGGTCTTGCATAATAAAAGCAGCCTGCCAGAGGACAGATGCCAATAGAGATGAATGAAAAGAGCGACTTCTTGTTGAGACCTCGATGGACAATGAATGATAACCCTCATCTCTGAAGATTTTTGGTATAGTTTATGTCTGCCATTTATTTGTTCACCTAAATGAGCTGAAACTTACATTAAGCTCTGTGCACAACTGTTCACATGAGAAGAGGACCAGAGTGGACCTGACCGAGGAGGCCTGACCACGGGGTGGAGTGTGTGACACCACAGAGGACGGGTGGATCGAGGACGGAAAGCTGGCCAAGCTTTCAGTTTCAGGTAAGGTCTGCATCCCTGCAGGCAGGTGTGTTGTGGCCTGTTAGCAGCTGGTAGAGCCATGAGGCTCAGTTTTAATGAAATAAAACAGTAATACCTGAGCAGTGGCAGCATCACTGAGGCCTAACTAAAGTGTTCAATGCACTTCCTTCCTTTTTTTGTGATTAGTATTTTATTGATTTTTTACTTGTCACATTTTGGGCGACAAATCAAACTCCTCTATGCAAAACAATATTAATATAAAAATAATAATTAATAAATAAATGACATAAATGAATATATTTAACAATAATATCTACAATATCCTAGAATACAAATAAAATGCAAAAAATAAATAAATAAAAGAGACAAATCAAATATATATTCCTACATTCATCTGCACCATGGTCTAATCTAATTACAAGCATCCAATCAATTATCAGACACATAAAGATTGTGTGTGTGTGTGTGTGTGTGTGTGTGTGCTGTGTATACAAGTATTGTGTGATGGTGTGTGCTTTACTTCAAGGTCCACATGAGCAATGTATTCCAAGTAGTCTCCCCACTTTGCCACATATTTCTCAGTCCTGTCCTTTGAGCTGAATCTGTTCGTATGATGCCACTTCTGCCAAAAGAATGCATTTCCTTCCTAATAAAACCTTTTCACAGCAGTTTTGGAAAAATGTGTAACCTATATTGTATGTATTTATGTCCATATGTGCTTGCTAGAAGTCTTCATCCTTGCTTTTATTGGCCTATTACTACATTTCTTGGCACATTAACTATTCACCGACCAGTGAAATGGCCTGAAACCACCAACAGGACTGTACTTTTTAGCGTGCATTAGATACTAACAAACAACTACTACAAACAAGTTGGCTCACTCTTAAAACCTTTACTGCATAGTGCTACTAGAAGTCAAATCCTCTTTGTGCCAGTCCATTTGGTAAATAGGGAGATATTTCACTAGATAGCTGAAAGCTTCAACCTGCTGGCTACCAGCTAGATGAAAACTCTTAAACTCCTGCGCAATCACCGAAAGCATTTGGATTCATCCAACCTCTAAACCTAACTCCATGGCAATTCATTCAATAGTCAAGATATCAGTGTGGACCACAGTGGTGACAGACTGATGACCAACGCTGCCATCCCTGGAACCATGCTGCCAGGACTTTATTTAGTATTTGCTTTTCATTTAGTGATATACGGTGTTACAATCATTGTGGAAACTGAAAGCTGATCCATCCTGTACCATGAGCTCTTTGACATGGAGATTGTGTCTGCGTTCTCTGTGTCTGGCTTTTAGCCTATAGAGGCCCCGTCCTCCTCGGTCTTGTGGGATACCTGCAGCCAACACCTGCACCTCTTTAATTACTTAATTGACACGTGACACCTTCCCATTGTGCAGGTAAGGTTAATATTTTAACATCACTTATGAAATGAGTTTCTCTGCAGTGTCTGGCAGGAACATAAGGCCCAGATCAGATGGGCAATGTAGTGGAAACTGGCTGATGGTGAAACGTATATCCCAACAGTCTGCCAGACAAATCCTACTGGCCTACTCTTCTTTCTGATTCTCATACATTCTTTCATTCATGAGCACGAAGCTGAAAACCTCAGTATGCATCAAGCGAACAGCTTGTCAGATTGTCTTACAGTGTCTGAAACTTCCTTCCTGACAACGCAATCATAGGGTGGCTGCTGGGGGGCAAAGTAGTGATGGGAACAACATGAGTACTAACATGGGTAGAACATTTAGAAATTTTAGCATCATATGTAGCCTATTGCTGCTCCGTGGCTACCCGGCTGCATTTCCCGCTTGGCATTTGTAAGTTTATGGTGTTGGTTGTGTGGATGTCGTTGTTTTTTTATCATCTTCGCGGGTTTCGCTTTATGGTGCGTGATTGGACTGTTTGCGGTGATCTAAATACTTTACCCAAGGACACAACCATGCCTATGTTGCTGGCGCCGTAGCGCCAGCATTCATACGAATCCGTACTGTTGTTATGCACATTACACAGCTCCTGATTACTCAAACCATTATAGACTCAAACCGTTATAGACTCGATAGCGAACTGCATCAGATCAAATTCAAAGAGAGACTACACAGATGTAGCGGAAATGGGAATGTAAGGGCGCCATTCTTCCCCGACCGAAGAGGCTGAAAAAACAAACTCCCTCTGCCTACCACCCAGAGGCCTGTACTACGAAGAGAGTTCAACATACCCAGGCTATCTTCTCGTTATCTGGCTTCACTAACCCTAACAAACGAGATCCCGCTTGGCGGTCCTACGAAGCTGGTTATCAACTCGGTAAGTCAACCCAGGGTTTCTCAGTCTGGCTACGAGCGCGTTCACATGAACGGGCCAGTGTCTGCAGCATCTGACCAATCACAGACATGGACCTGTCTACTGTCAGCAGACAGGCAGGCAGAGCGGCACATTTTACACAGGAAGAGTAAACTATATTAGACAAATACGAAGAAGTTAGACATTTAATCAGACTAAAAATAACACAGTTGAAGCTGCCAAATGAAGGAAGGACAGCTGGTGAAAGAAAAAACTCCCGATGTGTGAATGTGTAAATTAACAGACTTATTAACACTCAACACTCAAAAGTCAGATATAGTCGTCGAGCTATAAATAGCTTTTAGTAGCGTAATGGATTAATAGACTACATTTCATTATGCTCATTTTGGAAAATATGTGTATGACTATTTCAACCTTCTTTCAGCTGCGTCCTTCTCTCCGGCGGTGAGAAACGGACTCAAGACCAAGTAAAAAAATATATATAAAAACATAATTCAAAGTGGTAAACACCCACAGCATAAATCCAGCTGTCCTTCCTGCATTTGTCAGTTTAAACTATGTTGTTTTTAGTCTGATTAAGACTGTAACTTCTTCATATGTGTGTAATATTATCATACGATCCTTGCACCGAGCTCTGATTGGTCAGCAGGTGGTGCTTTTATACGAGTTGATCTCTTATCTGGAACATAACCTGCTGTGGAGCAGGTTAGCTGTTCAGCAGCAGTTACCATGGCGATCTACCTCGGTAAGAAGTGATCCACCTTCGTAGGACGGAAAACCCTGAAGGGTTAACCCTGAAGTTACCTCGCTAACAACCAAATCCTGCCTCGTAGTCCAGGCCTCTGCTCATCAACACACAGTCTCTGAGAGCGATGACAGATGAGCTGTCAGCCAACCCCCGCTACCTGCATGAGTATCGGAGCTCCTGTGTCTTGGTGGTCATTGAGACTTGGCTGGACAGTAAGGAGGAGCATGGGCCAGTTCTTGACTCCTTCCTAAATTGGTGTGAGAAGTAAAACCTTAGCACCTCTAAAACAAAGGAAATGTCCATTGATTTTATAAAACTGCTACTTTTATCAATGAGGAGCCAATACACTTTGTCACAGATTAAGGTATCATGACATTGTGCTCGACCACAAACTTAAATGGGAGCTGTGGACTGACCTCATAAGTACTAAGACACAACAAAAAATTTATTTTTTTAAAGACATTGCTATTCTTTAATGTCCACAACACAATTCTCCAAAGGTTTCACTGTGCCTTTATGGAAAGTCTTTTTACCATGGGTATCATCTGCTGGTTTGGTAGTGCTACTGAGCCACAGAAAAACTATAACAACGGCCAGCAAACTGCTAGGGATTACACTACCAAGTATGGAATGCATCTGCAGAGACAGAACAATAAAGAAGGCAAACAATATTGTGCGTGACCAGAGGCACCCCCTTGCCACCCCACTATGCTCCTTCCTGGTCACAAAGGATGTTCACCTGGTCTGGTCTGTCCTAGCTGGTCTGGTCCATAACTATTTTAACGAACCATTTTATACATACATATAGTATACTGTACATACAGTATATGTATGTATGTATTTGGCCTGCCAAAGTTAATGCGAGAATAACACGTTAACGCAAATTTCTTTTAACGCAACTAATTCCTTTAACGCATTAACGCAACCTGCGATTTTTATGTTGAATTGGGACTCTATTTTTTAAAGCTAGAGTGAAGATACTGGTTTCATATAAAACTAGAAAAAACCTGAGGAATCCATGGTTCCCAACCATGTCATACTAGCTTGTCGCGAAGGAGGTTAAAAGACGCCCAAAACTTATACGCAAATATTTAGCGAGGAAAAAACTGGCATGGCCATTTTCAAAAGGGTCCCTTGACCTCTGACCTCCAGATCAGTGAATGTAAATGGGTTCTATGGGTACCCACGAATCTCCCCTTTACAGACATGCCCACTTTATGATAATCACATGCAGTTTGGGGCAAGTCATAGTCAAGTCAGCACACTGACACACTGACAGCTGTTGTTGCCTGTTGGGCTGCAGTTTGCCATGTTGTGATTTGAGCATATTGTTTTATGCTAAATGCAGTACCTGTGAGGGTTTCTGGACAATATCTGTCATTTTTTGGTGTTATTCATTGATTTCAAATAATCCCTTCAAGATACAATTTGAAGAGATAAAAAATGTGCGATTAATCACGATTAGCTATGGACAATCATGCAATTAATCGTGATTAAGTATTTTAATCGATTGACAGCCTTAGTATATACAGTATATATATATATATATATATACGTGTGTGTGTATATATATATATATTATTATTTTTTAGACACACACACACACACATATATATATATATATATATATGTGTCCTGTCAAAGACCAGTCTTTTTATTTAGAATAGGTAGAAACTCTGCTCCATTTCATTCGCACATGTTGTACGACCTAGTTTGTTTAAAGCATACTGGGACCTTAAACTGTACTGGAAAGGTTTGTTTATGGATGGAAAACGTTTTAAAGTAATTTAGGACACAACTTTATGGTATATAATTATAAACATATATTGTAGAAAAAAGTATAATGTATGTATTGAATGAGTGTTTACGGCACTAGGGGTGGCATTAGTCTTTTTACTGACCACTACATCTCAGGCCAGCTGACAACCAAACCGACTGCTTTGCTGTGAAACACACCCTGACCTTATGGGAACATGCTCACCTTCCAGTTCTTCAGGTGATGCTGGGGAGTCGACGCCTCCTGCCTCCACCAGGTTTTTCCATCTGAAAAAAAGGAAAATAATGATGACTATAATAAAGAAAAGCACTCCTCATTCAGTAGTCTATTAACTGTTCTTTTTAAATGCCCTGTGGAATCTTTCCAGGAGGAATTCCATCTTTCCTTCACTGTAATAACAAGGTACGTTTGCTTTTGTTAAATCTTTATTAATCAAAAGAGTTCCACCGATGATTCATGCTCTGTTTACTACAGCGCCATGGGCCCTGAGAGCAAATTCAGTTCACTCAGACAGGATGATACATCTCACTTCCACAGCATTTCAGAGCAGCATGTTGCATAAATGCTGTCTGGTGTTTATAGAGACATAAATTTAGAGGTAATGTTTTTTCATAACCCATCTGATTAAGAAAAGGAAGTTAATGTTATTGTGAAAGCTTAATGTTCTCTTCACACCTTAGCTATGAAAACCTTACAACTACAGGTAACGCTACTGTGTAACACCGGGCAATATTTAGTTTGTGATTGGATGGCCACTACTGATTCTTTTATCTCTGTCTTGACTTGGTCTCAAGCCCATTTCGACTCTTCAATCAATCTCAAAACTTCTCAGATCTGAACTTAAGTCTCGGACTCAACTTAAGTGGTTGTGTCTTCAGTTCGGCATCAAGTTGCCTAATAGTAACTCGGTCTTCTGCCATTGGCCACTTAACAGCTCCACTAGAGAGGCTGGGCGATCCAGGGCACGAGTATGTGAACTATCAGGTCCAAAATCAGAGCTTTTGGCCATGTTCAGAAATAAACATGCGTCTTGGGTGATCCGATCAAGTGGACAGCTCTAAGTACAGGTGTGAATGCACACAAGACGCATTGAGATATTAAAGGTAGGGTTGGTAAAGATCTCAGAAACAATTTTTGTTTTTACAGTATTTGTTGAAATTCTCTTTACATCCCGACAGCAGACAATAAATCAAATGCTCTGACAAAAAAAGAGAAGTGGGGAGTGGCTTTGGGAGGTCTGAAGGGACGGACTGTCAGTGTTGCTGACCTGGCAACTTTCTCTCTAGATTTAGGGACTTTTGGCTAGTGCTGCTAGCTACTTTCATTGGAAAAAAAGTTGGCAACACTGGGGTAACTATTTTTTTAAAAATCTAGTGTACTCTTGCTAGTTTCTCAAGATCACCGACCCTGCCTTTAATGCTTATACCACATTCGGAGGAGCCTTAGTTGCAGAGGTGATTTAACAGGCCCCTTTAAAACAACAGCAGACTGCAGTCTGGCCCCTGTGTTTAAATGGGCTGGAACCTACCAGACCCGATGAGACTCAATATAGTCGGGTTTTGAATACTATGGGGCAAGTGGACCCATGAAGACCTCTGAACCTCTGATCATCACTCAAAACCCCGCTGTAATCTTTAAAAATGTCTTTCATTCATCTTTTTTTAAGCAACAAATGGTGACTGTGGTTTGAGAGGACCAGCAACACGTCCTCAAAGTAAACAACACCTCTTACCAAGCTATATATACTGTATAGGTGTGCATGAAGATTTGACTGAAGACTTCAATCCGGGCAATCATTTGACTACTTGGATTACACTGTCATTTTAAAATATAAATAAAAAAAAAAAATCAACAAAGTCAACAGTTCAAGAACTGTTAAGAACAATCCATTGTATGGATGACTGTCCCGGTCCAAATGCAGCTGAGGAGTGCAGCCTTCTTTTGCCAGAATCTGACACAACCAATGTATTCCTTGTTGTTCTCAACAACCCCAATCCATCCGTTTGGTTTGGGAAACATCATTGGACCAGGTGGCTGGCCACTGCATCGTGCCATCGTGATGAAGTGACACATCACAACTTGTGCTGTAAGCTTGCCTCGCTGTGCCACTGCTATTGACCATTATCTGTTGTTAAGAGGGCAACTTAACAACAGATAAGTTGTTAGTTGTTAAAGAGGGCCTATGTCAAAGAACGTATATCGCTAAGAAACGAAAGTCAACTGTTAGTTCCATTGCAACATCAGCGCCCAGCAGCAAAGCCAAGCTTCTGCCATTTTGGACTAAAAGCGACTACCGGACGCCAGTCATATATTGTCATATTCTACTGAAATGGCCTGTGTTGAACAATAAAAATATTAGAAATATAATAAGTGTTTTCAGTCCAAAATGGCAGCCACGGCTCTTGTTAAAAAAACACCAGAGTTTCGTCACTTGGCTTCTATACTCTTTGCTATTATTCTTATTTCAGGTTCATACTTGCTTTTATGTTGGTACATGCTTTAATGTTCAAAAAACGCTTCATTTTTTTCACACTGACTGTGCTGCAGCACCTCTGAAACACTCTGTCTGAAACATTCTGTCTGAAACACTCTGTCTAAAACACTCGAAAAGCCCAGTCTGCTATGATTGGTCAGGTGGCCCACTGTAGTGATTGGTCATCGAACCAAGCTCTTCGGACTCCACTCCAGCTCCAATCTAACTAGCTTTGTTTTGAAGATGTGCCAAACTAGTCGTTTTGCAAATGTGTTACTTGGTGACATCACCATGTTACAGAAGAAAAGGCAAGACTTCAAGCAAGGTGTTTCAGGCAGTTCAGGAGCACTGTTTCTGTGGGGGAGAGGAACTCCTTTTGGCCTGGACTTATAACTTTGCAGAACTTTAACATGCACAAACAAATTATATATATTATATATATATATATATATATATATATATATATATATATATAATATATATTGATGAGCACCATGCAAATAAAGAAGTAGTTTGTCTTTGTGATCATCCTCTATAGACTTTCATTAGCTCTCAATGACCCACATTAATAGGCCGATTCAGCCAAAAATGTGTCACAGCAGTAGTTAGTTCATAGTAGTAAGTAGGTTTGCTATGAGCCGCGAGGTCCCCTATATTGGGCTGAATTGGTTTGTCCAGTACGGAACCTAAAGGTGCAAGCAATATCGGTACATTCTTTGTGACATCTACTGCGGAAAATGACATAATTATGAAGCTTCGTTATGTGTAGCATACGGTTAAACACGGACTCAGCTACATCAGCACTGACTGTCTTGTTAAACTCAAAGGTGCTTTGTTTCATGACTCAAATGTTGTGAAGATGCACTTCGGAAGAATGAAAGCTGAGATGATTACTATGAATGTTTCAGAACTAGAGACTGTGCTGGATATTTTGCATGAATTATTCCCTAGCGAAGGTGAGCCTGTGTATTATTTTCATCAAATGTTTCCAGTGTGTGTGAGAGTGAACTACAAGTTATTTGACTTTTATGAAAATGGTGAAGAAACTGTAAATGGCATACATCAAGCTCTGATGAATTGTCTGGAAAAGCATGAACTGGACACAATGTCAACTTTGGAAAACACCACTCTGTTATCAGTTATTGAGTGCCAACAACCGCATTCCGAAAGCTAATTGCCCAGCTCACATAGCTCATAACACCTGCAAGCACGCCTATGACCAGCTGTCAGCGGATGACTCACTTGTTTTAAAGATCTACATCATGTCATGCAAGGGCTGTGCAACAATGGCGTAGCCACGGGTGTGCCAGGGTGTGCCTGTGCCACCCAAAGAGGCAGCTCGCACACCCAAAAATCAGATGCAGAATAAATTTGTAGTTATAGCCTTCCTAAAACGAGTTACTATTATTACAGTTTTTCTCAATTGTTTACACACAAATACTGGTACTTGACACACAATGACCACAACATGTAACTCATGCACCAACCCCCTGAACCAATTCTGCTAAACTACAAGCACAATTCCTGCTTTACACTCAAATTGCAGTTCTAAAACACACTTTTTTCAAAACACTACACACAATTCTCTGCATTTGGCACAATTTTCATGAAGAAAATCTCGTTTTCACAAGGAACACACTGTCATTCAAAATTCTAAAGTCAATTGCCCTACTATGCACACTGACTCATCACATGGGCAAACACCTGTCACACAGTGTTACAATTAGCAATCAGTTGATGCTTTTCATGGCTGGATTTGACATGCTAAGCGATATTTCCCCCGCTGCTTGGCCAGGGAAAACATTGCTTGTGATGTGGATGAGGTGCTGTGGCCAGACCGAAACAGAAGAGAGGATGCAGCATAGTTTTTTTTCCCGTTTTTTTTTACAGTAACTGTATACAGTAAATTCTTCTGTTGTTTTGTATGTAGACCACTGTATGTGCAACTTTGTGTTGGTTGGGATGTACACTGTGTACATTGTTTTTGTGGGGAAAATAAAATATATTTGTTACCGTGTATTTGTGTGTTCTGAGTATAAAAACAATATTCTAAAATATTTTACAACACACTTATGTATGTACTGTCTGTAGTAAGTGTAACACTGAACAAAAAAAAGGCCTAAGTCATTATGATGAATGGAGAAGAAGTGTTTTCCATTCATCATAGTGTTTTACATTGAGCACATCAGTGTTCAACTGGTTCTTATAAATGTCTATTCATATGATGGTTTGTGTGTGTCATTTGAAAACAAAATACCATTTTGAGAAGAAATAACATTGATTGAATGTAAAGTTTCATTTTGCAGGAGAATTGAGGGGTTTTGCCATTGTGTGTGTGTTTTTTGATTTGTGTGTAGAGTTCTGAGAGTATGAGGCATGCTTTCAGAAAATGTGTGTAAAACAATCGAGAAAAACTGTAAACACAAAAACCCGCCACTATCCATCTGCAGCCGGTCTATATTTCTACTAGAGGAAGTTGTCAACCCTACACACACATTTAGCAAGAAAAAAAGTCCTGAGCAGTCGTTGTGTGTGGCCTGTAGCGGGAGTGCACAGAAAGCTGCCAGCGCTGGTAGAAAATCGGAGCGGTAGCGGGCAGCATCAGCTCTCGCTGCATTCACTTGCACTCGGACATCAGAGTTTCACTCTTGTGAATTTCCGACAAGCGTCAACTTTTCATATATATCCATCCATTATCTGTAACCACTTATCCTATTCTGGGGGGGGGGGCTGGAGCCGATCCCAGCTGACATTGGGCGAAGGCGGGGTACACCCTGGACAGGTCTCCAGACTATCACAGGGCTGACACATAGAGACAGACAACCATTCACACTCACATTCACACCTACGGGACATTTAGAGTCAACAATGAACCTAACCTGCATGTCTTTGGACTGTGGGAGGAAACCGGAGAACCCGGAGAAAACCCAAGCTAACACGGGGAGAACATGCAGACTCCACACAGAAGGGTCCCAAGCCGGCTTTGAACATGGGACCCTCTAGCTGTGAGGCGACAATGCTAACCACTGCATCACTGTGCAGCCTCCCATATACTGTATATACTGAATATATATACATATATATATATTCAGTATATATGAGTCACGTGACTAACGACTGTCGTGACAAAATAAGTCGTTTAACTTTTAGTTTCACACGGGACATGAATGGCGGTCTCCTGGTTGAAAGTCTTGTGATTGTTTGACCCATCCACCTTCGCTACTGCCCGCCTGAACGAACTCTCACGCTATTAATACTACGTCACTTGCTCCGACCGTTGAATAAAGCCGCGGGTTCACATTGGAGTTAGTTGAAAGCCCGGTTCGTCACATACTGTCACTAAAGGGTGCCTCCATGCGACGGTTTCCGATGCGGAGGGGCGCTGCGCAATTGGCGGTATTTGATGAGCTGGGAGTGAGACTGGGTTGACATGTCAGCATTCACTCATTCACACACACATTCATACACTGATGGCAGAGGCTGCCATGCAAAGTGCCAACCTGCCCATCAGGATCTAATCTAAATGCTCAGCCACACACATAACCATGTATTTATGTTGCTCGAGTAAACCTAAAAACTAAGTAAACCTACGTTGGAAGTTTATTTTGAAAAGACACTATGCATGTAATGAGCGGAAAGTGACCTGCCGTCTCTGACACCAGCTGGTCCATAGACTTTAGACTAGCTCCAGGAGTGAATACTGAAGGCAGAACAGGAGGCACATTGCTATGATGCAGCTCTTGTATTAAAAGAAAGATCACTCCAGTTTAAAATAATGCAGGATCCACTGGAAAAGGATTCACTTGATCAACATTTTCTGAAACAGTAATGAACAGGTCCAATAAAAATGAGCAAAGAATACAACATCCTTGAAAGGATCTGAGCTCCAATCCAAAATATTTATACTACATTTTACAGCATGATAAAATAACACAGAGGCTTTTAAGTTCACTCCCCATAATAAAAAGAAATTACAACCAGAAGATCTCAGAGTTAAGAAAGAAATGCAGAGTCTCAGTATACTGTCAGTGGAACCTTTGAATAATGCAGATACAATGATTTTGTCCATAAAACACTAAAAGGTCAACCAAGATGTAAAAATAGCAAAATAAGATGGCAAAAGTAAAGTTGTTAAAGTTTGTTAGTTTTTTTTTTTCTTTTTTACAACTTGATGTTTCTAAAAATAGCTCAGCCTCTCTCTACTTCTGTCAGTGAAGCAGACATGGATGGAGAGTTGGGTACAGGAGGAGATCTGGATCACATTACACAACACCGACTGTGTGTGTGTAAATGATAGCCCGCAATGACACACTAATGTCAAGCCTGCATGCAGCTACTACAGTTCAGAATAGACCAGACTGAGGATACAGATGAGAAAGGTGAAGTGTATCTTAACTCTGTTTTCCTGTAGTAGAGGCTCAGCCCGGTCTCACCAAATGGCATATGAATGACACGGTAATTTGTAAGTCACTCTGCATGCAATAACAACTCCTTTGTTGCGTTTGGCGTGTCATGTGTACGCCATGTAGTCTGTACTGACTGCAATGCAAATGCATCAGCATGATTATGCCACCCTCACAGCTAGTGACGCAGAGGAAAGAGACTGCTGATGGTGGGAGGGAGGGGACGTGGATGGGTCCAACAAACACAGGACTGGTGTTTGTGTCCGAAAGTGTTGTTGAGTTACGTTACGTTAGTCACGTGTTTTCTGTACTTATGTTACGTAGTTATTTTAAGCCCAACCATGATGTTTTCTCTAAACCTAACTAGGTGGTTTTGTTGCGTAAACATAACTGCGACAGTTTCAATGTAACGACGTGGCGTGTGAATGACACGTGAAGCCTAAAATGCATTATCACGACACGCAGAATGTCCTTAAAATATTGCGCTATTTATACTTCCTCCAATGAGATCAGAATGCGAGGCCTATTCTGTAATCAATCTATGGTAATGACAGCAAATATTTAAATGCTTAACAGTCCCACTTGTGGCCCCTCGAGACTGAAATGTTCATTGTACCCCACAATATGAAAGTGTTGGATGAAGTAAGATTGACATTTTTTTAGTGCAAATCCTGTCTCCCAACATCAACCATGGTCCAAACCAGGGCCACAACTACCAGCATGGAACACACATAAACATTTTAAATGCTTTTGAATCAGCCAATTACATTAACAATGTCTACACCAGCTGTCAAACTTTTCTTTGGTTTTCTGCCAATCATAACCCACCAACAATCAAGTGTCCAAGGCTGCCAAATATCTAATCTACATTAATATCCAAACTCATTGATTGCCAACAGGGATTGTTAAGTCAAGTCAATTTTATTTGTACAGCCCAAAATCACAAATCACAAATTTGCCTCGTAACCTGTTACCTGATCAGGTTATCAGACAAAAGATTCATCCATGTACAGGTCGAAAACACAGCCTATAACATGGATTAAACTTGTCTTTTACGCAACAGGCCATAAAAGACCTTCCTGGCATCACACAGGAATGTTTGTACATGATTACATCTCTTGGTAACACCTCTCTGACAGCAGCAACGACACACACGCACACACACAGCCACGTACTTCTATCTTTGTGAGGACACTCATCGACATAATGCATTACCTAGCCCCTTACCCTAACCATAACCTTAAATACCTGACCCCAACCCACATCCTTACCCTAACCTGAACCTAATTCTAACCTGAATCTTAAACCAAGTCTGAACCCTCAAACAGGCCTTTGAAGGTGAGGACTGGCCAAAATGTCTTCAATTTGCAAAAATGTCCTCACTCTGAAGGTCTAAAACTCGAATTGGTCCCCACAAAGATAGCTACACACAAACACACACACACACACACACACACACACACACACACACACACTGTGGGACTGGTCAGCACTGGAACTTTTTAAGTGTCTGTGAGTAAAAAACAAATGAATTACTCACTACAGTCAAACCTCATCTATTACAAACACTTCATATTCCCCTCACAAATATGTCCGCCTGTATCAACTCAGTGAGAAAGACAATGTGAAGCATTCAGACAAAATTGCTGGAGTTTGATGCCACGTCACCAGAGGAAGGCCAAGCTGGTCCTCTTTCTGAATTCTGATACCACACAATTGTCACCCTGAGGGGAAATTCTATTCTGTCTGCAGGTTTTCATGCAACAACCTGAGGGCATTTCTGTGTTTGACTAAAAGTTCATCCAAATCATTTACACACTCTTTAAATAAACACTCCCCTAAGGTTTTTGTACACATCTAATGAAAAGAGACGGTACTGAATACTAAAGTGCTGCATAAACTAACGTTACCAGTAGTGTGCTGAAATGGGATCATTGAAATCAAATGTTCATCAACTTGGAAGCATGATTGTTGCACTATCAACATCCACAGTATATAAAAAATAATTTGTTGAATTGATATTTTGTCATGGATCAAAGTGTTGATCAATGAGAAATTATGATCCAAACGTGGTAATTGAGGAAACCTTTGAAACCTCTGGAGCAATTTAAACATGCACAAGCGAGACAAAAAGAAACCGTGTAATTTTCAAAGCATTGAGCCTCATTGCAAAGCAGTCCAATTCACAAAGATCAGCGCTAATAGCCACGAACAGTTACAGTGAAATTATTAGCTTCTACAGAGAGTTGGTGGTAACTGAAGCATTATTTATAAGGGGTGTCAGGCCCAGACCTTTTCAGTGATCATGGGATTTTAAATCCCAAATAGGGATTTCATTTCTCTCTGTCACCTTTAAATTCCTTGCCTGAAGTTTTGAGGATTGCCTCTACACCTCGTCAGACAGGACCTGGAGCTCGCCGTCTGAACATTTCATTTTTCTTTTCCTCTCTGCCATTGTTCTGCCTACTGTGTTCTTGGTGCAAAGGCAACACTTATACTTTGCCACATTGATAATTGCAATCAGCAGGGTGCCAGTGTGTAGCATTTTAGGGAGCTCTATTGACAGAAATGGAATATAATATTAATGAGTATGTTTTCTTTAGTGTTTAATCACCTGAAAATAAGAATCGTTGTATTTTCGTTACCTTAGAATGAGCCGTTTACATCTACATAGGGAGCGGGTCCTCTTCATGGAGTCCTCCATGTTGCTCTGCCATGTTTCTACAGTAGCCCAGAACGGACAAACCAAACTCTGTTAACTTTTCCTCCTTTGGCGATGTCGATAATGTTGCTCGCTTCCGTCGCCGCTGCTCTCTCTCTCTTGCTTCACCACTCACTTCCCACATACACACACACTTTAAGCACTGACTGCTCTAGATGGGTCTTGAGAGGGCCATTGGCGTTTTCGCGTCGGCCACCGTAGCTCTCCAACACGCTTGGCACAGGCTTCAGTTGGTCTCCTCACCTCACCGACAGATCCTACACACTGTTCTTTTAATAGTTAAAATACCTACAGGCATACAAGAAACACCCACACAAACATCTCCGACAACCCCTGTGTATGTTTGCCAACATGCAGCTTGGAGAAACTTGTTCCAGCCTTAACAGCATCTGAAACCTGATTGGCAGAATAAGGTGGACAACCAAGTGCATTACCATGAATGCATTCAAGGAGAGACTGTCCAAAAACCATCAAAACTACCAAGACACAGAGAAGTTGGAGAGAGATCAGGGAGGCAGTGGGATGCAGCCAGAGGATGCTATGATAGAAGACACACTGCCTTTGAGTGTTGCCTTTCAGATCCGTTGGGAAACACTTTAGATGTGGTTGGATGACTTGTTGTACACCTCGTTCGAAGTGTAATGAGATATCTTAGGGCGTTTTCACACCTGCCTTGTTAAGTTGGGTTGAATGGAACCCTGGAGCGTTTACCCTCTTGGTGCGGTGCGTTTGGGCAGGTGTGAACACAGCAATCGCACTCAGGTGCATCACCAAAACAATCAAACCTAGAGACCTCCTTGAAGGGGTGGCCTCGGTACGGTCTCGGTACTCTTCGTTTGTGGTGAGAACTTGATCCGACCTCAATCCGGCCAAACTGGAGCATTGCGCCTTTTTGTATTAAACAAGCTTCGATAGCAAGCAGCTTAGTGCATTATGGGTAGGATTGTAAGCCTTTCGTTTCTACAACATGCAGCAAGATGAATAATTGTGGACAGACGTGGATTCGTGGGAGGTGCAGTGCCTCATAGAGATTTGGTCAGATGATTATATAAGCTCACAACTTTCGACAACACACAAAAATACCAAATCTACTCACTCTTTAGCAAACAGCTCCGAGAATGTTTTTTTTTTTCCGGCCGATGAGCATGTCACAGTTTAGGAGGGTTAATGCACGCCTCCTTCTCCGTCCTCTGTACGTCTTGATATGCGCCTTCAATGACTCCAGTGCATCAATACATTGTTTTCCAGTCGCAGCCGCGCCCTCATTTTCAAACTGTATTGTTTGCCTTGACTGAAAAATTGCTATAAGGCAAAAAGAAAAGATGAACAGGGCCAAAACCAAGCAGCTTAGTTGTCCCTCCACTGTTGCGTTCTGGAAGTCTGCTCTTCTTTGTTTACTTCCGGGAGTTTTCCCGCATGGAAATTCCGACCAATTGGAGAGCAGCTTCTTTGCACACCAAAAATTTGGTCCGCTTGTAACGCTGCCGTGTGAACACACACCAAACTCGAGGCAATATGCAACATTGTAACAATTTGGTCCCTGATTCAGACCAGAGCAAACAAACTACAGGTGTGAAAACTCTCAATTCGTCAGATACTGCCGTTTGGTAAGTGCACCTCAGCATTGGAAACCGACACATTGAGGCACCCTTTAGCAACAGTATGTGATGAACCGGGCTTTCAATTACCTCCCATGTAAACCCACCTGCGGCGTTATTAAACGGTCAGAGCAAGTGACATCTCCGATGCCAAGGAGCACTGACCAAGCGCGATATTTGACGAGTTGGGAGTGAGAATGTGTTAACAGAAATGTTCATCATTCACAAAACTTTTTACCTTTGGAATCAAATGCAACTAACATGAATCCAAGTGTGAAGGATGAAACTACCATCTCTTAACAGCCTTTCAAGCCCACAGAGATACCAAAAAGAGAGACGAGTGGAGTATTTAATAATGAGAACTACAGCAAGCCAGGAAGTCCATTGTGGCCAAAGTGTAATTGTGATCCACAAAGCCTCCAAAGTCAGTTTCATTTCCCTAACACTGTGCATAAACACTGGCATCCAATCACACAGGCTTTGAACAAAATACATGCTATCCATGTTTATGTGTCTAGAGAGACAGCTGAGCCAGCATACCCTGTCTGAACCTCTTGATAGATATCCAGAAGACATTTTTATATAAATTGAGCTTCTATAAATGAAGTGGGAGCTGTCTGGATTTCCCAACATGTGAGCGTGACCGGTGTGGAGCAGATGTTGATGTGAGCTCAGCACCAGGCAGACTGCTTCAGGAGCTTGTTCTTCTCTTGGTGTTCACCAAGAAGTTACCAAGTCAGTATAGTTTTTCTGAAAATACAGGCAGGATAATTGTGAATGTGAACAGCACATTTAAATCAACCAGTGTCTGGTACCACTGTTCTGACACTGTAAGTTTAAAAGTCTTTACACAACAATCCATATTTTTCGTCATCTGATCAAAATTATAATGCACAGAAACCGTGCACACTGAGTTCGATGCATTTCATTTTCGCTTCATTGCGAAAATTCGCAATAAGAGACAAAACTGAGTTAATTACTTGGGTGCAATGGATAGCGCTAGTCCCAAACGGGGCTGAAGAATGAATGACATTAGCAAGAAGCTATCTTTTAGCTGCCTACAGCTCAATCACTACTGTCTAATCTTTCCTACAGCCTTCGTTTTGCAACCATCTCCGATTCCAAGCTGTTCTGCAATCACCCGTCAAAATCTATCATTAAATTCTTCCTCTCTGTATTCTTTTTTAGGGCTGTCAATGTTAACGCGACAATAACGCGTGAATGCAAATTTGTTTTAACGCAACTAATTTCTTTAACGCATTAACGCAACTTGCAATTTTAAGGTTGTAGTTGGCTCAGTCTTAAAGCTAGAGTGAAGATATGAAAACTAAAAAACCTAAGGAATGCAATGGTTTCAACCAGGTCATACTTGCTTGTCGTGAAGGAGGTTAAATAACGCTCCAAACCTACTCTAAATTTTGGCGAGGAAGTCAAAGTCAAGTCAGCACACTGACACACTGACAGCTGTTGTTGCCTGTTGGGCTGCAGTTTTGCCATGTTAAGATTTGAGCATATTTTTTTATGCTAAATGCAGTACCTGTGAGGGTTTCTGGATTCCTGGTTTGTCTGTAATACTTGACAAATTTCCCTTTAAAGGGACTCTATGTAAGAATCAGAAATTGCTTGTTGACAGCGACACCTGTGGCCGTTTAAGTCAACGAAAGTCAGCGTCCTGCTGCTCGCGCTCGCTCTACATAGACATGAACGAGCATCGGTCAAAACAGTGAGGCGACACACGTCAGCTAAAAGCACAATATCACTCTATATTTCAGCTGCTTGGCAGTAATGTTAGCTGACCAGACGAAGGTCTCTCCATGAATCAATGCTGATACTGTTTCCTGCTTCAGCCTCCCAACCGCAGTCGGAGGGAACCGGGAGACACTGGAGTTTTGGTCGGAGACGATAACGTTTCTCTTTCCGGAGCCCCGTCACTTCACAAGACACGGGAAACCTCTGTTGGTCTGGAGGAGCTGCAGCATTTATTTCTGCACAAACGTCCATTGTACATTCACTAGATATTCTCAGAGCTATTAACTCTTCTGCAGTGTGGAGTGTGCGCGCATGCATGTGAGAGGTGGAGCGAGAGAGCAAGAATGAACGCGGTGTGTGAGTGAAGGCAGGCAGAGGAGCAGAGTACAGCAGAGACTCCGGTCCTGGAGACCAAAGCTACGGTCTCCTCTGTGTCTTCTGACCGCGGTCGGGAGGCTGAAGCAGGAAGAGTTAACACAGTTTAACAGACGGGCTTCACTAGATAGAACTCTGAGGTTTTGGTGCTTCTGTGTAGTTTGTGTTGTAGTCTGAGTCTGAAAAGCGTAGCCACACGCAAGTGCGCATGGGACACCGACCCGCAATGATTTATACGTGTTAGGACTTACAAACAGTACCTTTCAGGTACATTTTGAACAGATAAAAAATGTGTGATTCATTTACGATTAATCATGGACAATCATGCGATTGATTGCGATTAAATATTTGAATCGATTGACAGCCCTAATTCTTTTATTTCTTTATCATAAAGTGTTTGTGCTGGAAGACATGATTCAGCTTATCAGATGCCATTTTGAATGATGACGTTTGAGACTGTGGCTCAAAGGGGTCAAGCAACCCTCTGTTGGCTTTTGGCGGATGCGAAAAAAGTAGAAAATCAAACCTGTTCCACAAACTTTAATGACAGACGAAAGTTTTGTAGTCGACGTGATTGACACAACGTGAAGTCGTATTTATTTTTGGAGGAATAATACGGATTTGGTGTGCAAAGGCCTTTAGTGTGACACCGGCTACAGGAGCCACTGATTAGGACGTCAGTGTCTCAGGAGGTCTGCGAGAGGTTAGCTCTGTTTACAGAAAGGCTTTTATTCCCACAACTTGTGTTGGCAGAACTGAACTAACTCCATATTTCCAAGAGTCTTTGCTTCGATAGTATCCCTTCCTCATTAGTTAGCCCAAGACAAATGGCACAGAGCCACAGACATCACTACCTACTTTCCCATTCGACTAGGGCTGGAATAGAACACCCAGTGCAGCTCCAACAGACCAGTACAGAATGTTAGCGTGCAGATAAATAACAGCCCCTATTCTGGTTCAGGGCTTACTCTACTCAGGGTAAGCTGTTGATAGGCATCTTCATATCCAACTCACAAGTCTCCTACTTATTTCTAGGTATGTATAATCTTTACAATATTCAGAATTATTCAAAATTAAATGTTATAGTCAGCAGTAACCAGAAGAAGTTGCATGCTCATTTCACCTAATTACAGCATATTAATTTATTAGATATATCTGGGTTATGAAATATGACATTTACCTACCTGCAACGAAGCAAAGACAACTTCTTGAGTAAAGAGAATAATCACAATCTTTCAGACCACTCGAGATCTGACACAACCAAACCACATTGAAGTCCCAGAGACTGGGAAGGTGAAGTCACGATGGAGGTCTCTCAGAGACAGAGCTTCAGCATGGAGCTAAAATATGGCCTCAGGACAGGTAGTGAAAGGGGAACCTGTAGCACTGGTATGCTTTTAAGTCACAATACTTTTACACAGCAAGGGCATGTAGGCTCACCAGGACCAGCGTCAACTTCAAATTCTCACAATTCTCAAAGCCATTAATGTAGTTCATCTCACAGCTTGTCTACACAGGAAGCGTTTCTGTCAGATATACATACAGATACGTTTTTACAGGTATTTCAATCATTACAGCTGTCTACGAAGGCCATGTGACATCTCACGTTTCACTCGCGGTATGTCCGTGTATCCCTGACCCCCTCTACTGTGACATGTCAAAATGTAATAAAACATTATTTTAACGTTACTGACCTTATGCTGCATGCCCATTTTTTGTTTGTTTCTGTTTCCTGTTTTTCTCCTGACGTCTGGTCGCTGGCTAAGTGAAAAGTGTGGGGTCTTGATTGGCTCACACAGCCTACTATAGGCCAACAGTACATTTCTCAAATGGGAATGCACGTCCACATTTTTGAGGAGATCATGTGACCTGACAACACCACCATAATTATCAGATTAAAAAGACCATCTATGGTGCAAATTCACACATTCACCATTAACTGTCTTACAATAGCAACGTCATGACTCAATGAAACTGCATTGTGAATTACATTTCGGAGGGAAACAGTTTGATGCAGATGTAATGATAGTCTGTGAAGGTCAACGTAGGGAGGAAGTCGGGGTATTGGATGGTCAAACAAACACATAACTTCCACTCAGGAGGCCGCTGTTCGTGTCCCGCGTGAAACTAAAAGTCAACGTTCACTTATTTTAATTTACGTCCGTAGCTTAACGTTACAAACGTAGTCAATTTACAACGTTAACTATGTGTTTAAGGTAGGGATGCTAATTTTGAAAAGTTTTCTTCACCGATAACCAACCCTCGTTAACCGCTAATTAACCATTAACTGACAAGATTTGTGCCTCGCATGCAGCGGTGCTCCAGCTGCAGTGTATGAGCACAACAGACAACTGAGTCCCCAGTTCACCCGTACAGGAGCATTAGCTTAGCAGCCACGATGCTGCGTGTAGTGTCACGGACATGCAGCCACTTTCCCAGTAAAAGTCTCCACCGCACATTTAGTTTAGTTTAGCAGGTTGTCAGCTGTGTGTCTGCCCGGCGTAACGATACTTTGTCTGCCCAGCATAACTTTAGCGAGTGTCTGACAAACAGTGTGTGTATTTGTGCTACGTTAGCAGCTCTAGCATTGCCGGAGTGCTCGCCGCCGACAGACCGTGTGTGTGTGTTGGTGGTGAGTGTGAGGTTGTTGGTGGCGTTCTAGCTGTGAACGTAGGTGTAACAGTGTGTGTACAGTTTATTTGTCGGTGAATAAATGCTACGAAACTACAACTCCTCCGCTCACTAACGGTTAATTATTAACATCCCTAGTTTAAAGCTGTTTAAAACGGCGTAATTTGGGAGAGAATACGTTTCCCTCAAAATGTAATTGAGAATGCAGTTTAGTTGTATGGGAACGTCATTTTGTCGGAGACAGGGTAGCTTTATACATGTCAACTTGGTACACAATGTAATGTTTGTGTAACTGCATGCAGCTCTCTCGTGCATTGCAGTTGGCTTTACCAGCTAACAGTAAGTGCACATTTATTATTCCCTTGAGCAGATATTAATGTTTAAATGGGGTACACTGTCTTAATGGCACAATGGGTGGATTTCCTAAAAAACAATGTATAATCCATCTCAATCGTCACTTATACTAGAAGGGTGTAGCGGTGTCAGTAGACTCTGTCCCTCGGCCTGGATTTTCTCTTTTCTTTTTATTTTGCTGTGTTTGGGATGTTTCTGGGTGTTTCTCTGAGTTGGAAGCTCAGGAAGATCCGCTAAATTCTCCTGTCTGGACACAAAACAATGCCCATTAGTAAGACTGAAGATGGCTAAACTAGCTGACTGGTGTCGTTGAGCTGGAGAGGAGGACCAACTCTGAACAGACAAATCCTGCTCTTTCTGCCTTTAAGTTCCTTATGGTTGGTCTCTTTTAGTTATGAATGGTGAAAAAATCTATACCAATACCTACTTTTTATTTTGAGATGGGGGAGGGTGTTGCAGTTTTTTTTTCTAAGTCAAAGAAAATATTAATAATGTTAGGGAGGGTCTCGCTAATTCAAAAAGTGAAACATAAGGTTTACTCTCCCTCCCTAATGCAGAAATGTTTAGTTTGAAGTAGTGTAACATATTCCTCTGATGATGTATAAAGATGGAGTAACATATAATGACTGAAGTTGTAATGTTACTTTTCCACAGGCATTTTCCGACCAAAATATAGTTAAGTTATTGCGTCACTGAGCAGTCTTTCCATTCGGACAGTTACTGAACATTTCACGTACTCCAAACAGAACAGACCAGAACATGTAATAAATAGTGAAGGCAGCAAACAATACAGTTTGTTTCTGTGTAGATCGTTGGGTAGAAGTTACAAGATGTTTTCCTTCCACAAGCCACATACCAAAAACATTTGCACCCATTGTTCTTAAAGGCTATCAGCCAAATGGTATGTTAATTTACCTGCCCACTACCCCTGCTGTTGAATTTTGCATTTGCCTGTATGAATCGACCTGATATAAAATGCCTAAATGTAAGCAAATAACACAAAGAAATAAAGTGATAGTCAATTATATAGCTTTTTGTCATTATCCCTATCACTATAATTGTTTCCACTTTTGTTTACTGCACTTCTTTTAAATGATAAAGGCTAAAGGATTCACAAATGCTCACCTTTCCTCTGGCTGTTCTAGGAGGTCTCACTCTAAAAGCAGCCAGGATGCATCAATTACCACTGTCTGATGAATGTAAGCTGCTGTGTTAATGGGCCCACAGCAGCTCTGACTCAGATACAAGGGTGTAAGTGTTTCTATGCCTGCCAAACTCTGCTGATCATTAGCGCATTTTGCAATAAAGCAGGCCACTGCAACTCTGCCAGCCCATAATTCTTCCTAATGCCACCTTGCCGTCAGTGCCCTGTGAGGTGGGTTGTAGAAACACCAGATTTCCTCCTATATTTGCCCCAATGAGGGGGTAAGAAGTTAAGAAGTGAGATTGTATTATTGCATATAACAGCTATATCAAAACACACACACATTGATTGTAATAACTTCCTGTATTTCTGTCCTTGTAAAGACACACAACACTACATGATCCAGACATGCTGCTCTGGAGAACTTCACCAGGTGAAACTAAATATGTGACTCTCCTGTAGTGTTTCACCACAAACACACCCAATGACCCGGAACAAGCTGAATTTTCTCATTATACTACAGTATGGGTTCATTGTAGGGATGTCACGTGAACACTTTGATGCCAAAATTCTGAAAGTGTGACGGTACTTGTTTTTTTACAGTACTATAGGTACCTTACGTACTGTCAGCGCTCAAGACTAACTAAAACTAAATTTCCCTGATAATGCTACGCCTCGGGATCCCCCAGTCAGAGCTGGTTAATGTGGCCTGGTAAAGGGAAGTTTGGGGTCCACTGCTGGAGCTGTTGCCCCCGCGACCCAACCCCGGATAAGCAGTTGAAGATGAGAGAATGCTACATTGTGAACAACAAATCTGTGTTGAAATCAGCCGGAGAGCAAGTTAACATTAGTTAACACAGTCCTGCTTGGCTAAATAACGAAACTAACAGCTCACATACAGAGGTTGCATTGAGTTCCATTAGTGGTTCTCAAACTATGGTACTCGTACCACTGGTGGTACGCGTGCTCTCTCTAGTGGTACGCGGAGGAATCTCTGACTATCGATTCCTCTTATTGATGCTTTCCCACAGTTATGCTGCACAATGACGCATACGCACGCTGTATCATGTTTCAGTTTCTTTTGGACCGGAGCCACGGTGAAAAGAAAAAAAAATCGCTCAACAGCGTGGCGCTACTAAACCTGAGGGGGTGCACCCTATTTTTCCCTGATAAAGCGACACTGTGAACAACAAATATATGTTTAAATCAACAGGAGGAGAGTGAGTTACGTTAGCTGTTAGCAGCCGGTGGGCAGCACAGTCCTGACTGGATAAATACCGGAGATACGAACGTTAACGGAGGGGCCATTGAGTTATTGTTATGAGGCGTTTAAAGTCGGCTCAGGAAAAATGACTATTGGGTGAAGGTAAATTACAACGTTATCATGATGTGTTCAAATGTAATCTCGTAAAATGTAGTTTTTGGCGAGAAACTTGAATAAATCCAGTTGTTTGAAGGAGATGTTTTCACAACAGTATAAAATGGATATTACAGAGGGAATTAGTACCTGTTTAACTTCCTAACACTAGCTCGAAGCAGCTTGCCAAGATTTGTTTTGTTTTAATGCAAACAACCACTATAGGTGACTATAACAAAGTACAGTACAGTACTGTGTACAGTAGGCTATTTGGAGTGATTTTCAGTAGAATAAATGCTGAAAAATAAGTGCGCAGTATGTTTTCTATAAATTAATGTAGAGTCTGTAGTCTGAGAAAAACCCATTTCGGCCTCTTGTACCCACGACCTAGTTCTTTGGGTCATGACCCAGCCCTCATGACCATATTTGAGAGTAGGAACGAAGACTGACCGGTAGATCGAGAGCTTTGCCTTCCGGCTCAGCTCTCTTTTCATCACATCGGTGCGGTAAAGCGAATGCAATACCGCCCCCCCGCTGCTCTGATTCTACGGCCAATCTCACGTTCCATAGTCCCCTCACTCGTGAACAAGACCCTGAGGTACTTGATTTCCTTCACTTGGGGTAAGGACTCATTCCCTACCCCGGAGTAGGCAATCCATTGTTTTACTGCTGAGAACCATGGCCTCATATTTAGAGGTACTGATACTTTGACCAGTGGTCTTAAAATACATATATATAGTATTTTCAAAACACCCATTTAAATGAATTGGAAAACCTTAATTAATATGGTAAACAATTCAGACCCTGGTCAAGATGATCAGCAGCGGTCTCACAGCAGTGATAGGCTAGTTTTGGTGTTTTTACGAATTAAGACCACATTTTCCCTAAATCCTTTTGATCTGTCTCCTACCTCTACCCCACATCTCCAACGTGATCTCCTCATCTGCCTTTGACTGTAAACCATCGGCCACATGTTTTAGCTCTGCCTGCTTTGGACTAACAGCACCCATTTGTGTTTGCTCTGTAAAGCAATTTAGCAGTCTTCCCTTCAAATCTGCCTTGATGGTTTGACACCAGCAAAAGCTGGTCATTTTCTGGTTAACCATTCCGTAAAGGTTTGAGTTGTAGCTTGACACGTTAGTTCAGTAAACATGACAAAGTTGGCTCACTGTGGCTAACAGATGGCAGATTTAGCAGAGCAACCTGGGCCCTATTACTGGGGCTGCAGCGCTATGACCAGCTCAAGCAGCGCTCCGACAGTTTGGTATTTTCCTGACCCTGAAATTCTCTTTGGCTGTCTTTGTGGTATTTAGTGCCGAACAGAGTGCACAGGTGGGAAGAGAGGCGCAAACAGGAGGGAGGTAAGGTTCACTCAAGTGCAAAGAGAGTTGTTGGTGTTTTGGTTGAAAATATATGTTAGACGTTGTGCTAAGACGATCCTGTCTCCCACAAAATGACATACCCATACAACTAAACTGCATTACATGCTGTAGGAGACAGCGCTGGCTGAGAATAGAAGTTCGTCTGGCCCCCTTTACACCTGGCATTAAAAGTGTTCTTGGTGATTGGATTGCAATCAGACAGTGCTTGAGCACATGAAAGTACAGGTGTAAATGCACCCAAAACACATTGAGCACGGATTGTGATCTGATCGGCCGAACCACCTCCGGAGGTGGCCAGGGATGTATTGTGACCACATTGAACACAAGTGTAAATGAAATTGCCCTTTCAATCCACATTAAACAACTATACGTGGGCGTAAATAAGGCTGTACCGAGTACCACTTTTGGGCTCCGGAGCTTCGGTAGTAAACAACAGTGAACATTCAAAGCTTCGGCCGGGTGTGCAGCACGTTCCCAGCGCTCCTTTGGTCACTGTACCACCCTGACCAGGGAGGAGATCACCGCCGCTGCTAAGCTCAGTGTCTCCTCTCCTCGTCCGTGTGTGCGAGTGTAGTCATTCCTCAGAGTCACATTTGCGGGCCCTCTCCCCCTAAACGGGGACGTTTTGAGGCCGATGTGTCCACGCATCACACAGCGCCCAGCTGCAGGCCAGTGCTTCATGCAGACTTCCTCTCAGCCCTTTCAGACAGAGCGATTGGAGCTCAATCGGATCCCAATGTGGACACATATTAATGCCAAGTGTAAATGTAATCAGGTTAAATCATATCTAGATACAATCTGGACAACTGGTGTACAAGGGGTCTCAGTTGTAAATACAACATTCACTGGTGTCCACCTGCTCCTGTGAAAAAATATCTGTCTCTTTAGCTGCTAAGTGCTCCTCTATGTTCAGCAGCTAGTCTCTAAGCTGCTGTTTGGTGTTGGACAGGTGGTGTATGGTGGATTTATCACAGCTTGTTTGCTGAAAACAGCTGTCAAAAGGGGCTTGAATGCTAATGCTAATGACTAAACCATGACATAAATTTGCAGTCTATAAAACAATAACAAAAGAAACAATGAAACAGCCAAAAAGCTCTTAGAGCTGCAGTGTTGGGTGATTATTCCATACGAGTCTTCTCACATTACACATGTGCTCAATAATTTAAAGAAAATGTTTAAAAATAGCAATTAATACAGCTTTAAAGGGCGGGTCCATCTACGTTCTTTTCTGGGGTTTTACTGTGTTCTACAAGGTAAAATTACTGTTTTTTATTAATGGAGTTTGGTGGCTTTAAAGAGAGTGATATAACGGCTTCAGTTCCCTGTCAGAAAGGACTGTCTGATGGTGAGGTAATAATAATAATAATAATAATAATAATAATAATAATAATAATAAATTCAACTCATAAAGCGCTTTTCAGGAACTCAAGGTAAAGGAACTCGTAAGGTAAAGCGTCTGTGGACCGGAGCAGCAGAGAAACGTATTTTAGCCACCTAAAAAACATATATCAGTTCAAGTGAACGCTATATTTAGAATATTTTCATTGCTTTACCTTGCCTTTCCGACGCAGAACTGAAGTCGTTATATCGCTGTCTTCAAAGCCACCAGACTCCCTTAACAAAAACAGTAATTTTACCTCACAGAACACGGGAGTTGCTGGTCTAGTTTGTTGTGTTATTGTGTGACTTTTGGATCCGAACTAACGTGTCGTCCACACCAGTACATTGCTTAGCATCCGTGCCAGTCTGCTTCTCCTAACTGGGAGCATGTCGACCGCCATCGAAGGTACTGTATGTGATGTTAATACACCGACACTGACACACTGTAAGGTTTTGAGGTGGTGGACCCTTACAACCAGGACGAAAGCCGAAGGATTGAGGTGTACAGGGAGCAGGCAGTTGGACAACAAAACTGGGTACCATGTGTAGCAGGATTGCGGTGACACTTAATCATGTATTGATATTTAAGTAAATTATACAACATGTAGCACTTTTAGACATACCATTCTACTTGTCCCTTTTATAACCTGTGTGATCCTGTCCAGATAAAAGCTTATCAAGTGAAAGAATCTGAATTCAAATTCCTCCCACATGTAATATTCTTGGCAAATAGATTCTGATTCTGCGAACAATACAGAGAGCTGTTAAATATTGCCTTAACACATTACAGTGATGTGCCTAAAATAAACACTTGGACAGGGAAGCAAGTCACTGCTGAGCTGAACTCAGTCCAACAAATCATTGTTGTAGCTATGTAATGTTGTCCCAAACACACTCTCCACTTCCATCTCAGCAGAACCTGCTCTCTCAACACGAGGCACACTTTGTTATCTATATTCTCCTACAAAATGGAAGAATGTAATGAGAAACAGACAATGCTGCCATTATAGAAATGACAGGGTAAAAAGCATATTGTTTTCCTCCATGTAAGGTATGGCCATGCTGGGAGATACAGATAACACAAAGAGGATATCTAAAAAAAACAAAAAAGAACTAAAATAGGCCTCTGGAGATGTGCTCATGACTTCTATTATGCAATTTCACTGAATTCAAAAAAATAATCTCCAATTACAAAATCTTTTCACACTTACTTTAATATAGTGATATACTAAAATCATTTTGTTGTGATAAATGAATTGTATCTATGAAACAAAAGTATTACCGATATCCTAGGCAAGTCTCACAACATATAAAGCTTGTTTCACAGCTGGTCCCTCAATACTGGACCAAAAAAAACAAAAAACAAAAAAAGAAACACCAAAGTTACCCTTTAAGATGATGATTTGAATCTGCAAGCCTCCGTCATTTACTCATTTCTTTATTTCAAATATATAGCAATCACCGATGGGGAGATGTAGATAAGCCACCAGTTAGGGGATTTCCCAGAGTTTGAGACATCTCCAGTTATAAACTGTAAAGCTGCCACTCAACATAAGCAATATATACATCTATATTTATATATATTAGCATTCATATCACCATTCATTGTATGTATTGTTTTTGTTTTTATCTAATAAAAACATTTAAACATTTTCAAATTATATTTTTTGGTCATATATTTTGGAAATCTATCAATTTAATTATTCTCCAATCAAATATATGAGTATTATCTGTATAAAATACTTACAATCTATACTGTCTATATAGTATAGCTAGACCCAAAAAAAAGTTACAAAGTTACGCTAAATTTTGGTGAGGAAAAACTGTCATGGCCATTTTCAAAGGGATCCCTTGACCTCTGACCTCAAGATATGTGAATGAAAATGGGTTCTATGGGTACCCACTACACACTGACAGCTGCTGTTGCCTGTTGGGCTGCAGTTTGCCATGTTATGATTTGAGCATATTGTTTTATGCTAAATGCAATACCTGTGAGGGTTTCTGGACAATATCTCTCATTGTTTTGTGTTGTTAATTGATCTTCAATAATAAATATATACATACATTTACATAAAACAATCATATTTGTCCACTCCCATGTTGATACGAGCATTACAAACTTGACAAATCTCCCCTTAAGGTCCATTTTGAACAGATAAAAAAATGGTTTACAATCAAGAATATGAGAAATAAAAAAAGAAAAGAAAACCAATAACAACAAATTAATATCACCATTTGCGCTTCACATTCCCCTTTCCTCATTTCTGTACCTGGCAAGAAATATGTAGTGAATTACCCCACACATTGATCTGCATATAGCCTACTGTCGGTGCCAACTTTCAAATGACAACTTCCTCTGAAGTTATAACCCATGTAAAGGCATAATTCATGTAAAGGCATAATTCATGTAAAGGCATGTGGAATGTAGACTAAAGCAAGTGGACATTTTTACAAATGTTCTCCATTATTATGTCTATGCATGCCATATATATAGGCTATCTAAATTATATATTTTTGGCATATCTGTTATAAAACAATGAAGTTGTTCAAACCTTTCAAGTCAAGTCAGTTGAACTGAAATAGCCCAAATATATAACCAATCACACATTCACCTCTCTGAGGATCATGTTGTATTGAGGTTGATGCGCTTCACGAACTTTGAGACTGAACTCAAGTCAGCGCATTAACAGTTATTAACATTAACATGACCAGTCTTACCTTTGCGGAGCGTGCTCGCCCTCCCGATCATGGACGTGCGTGTAAAGAGCTCTCAGCTGTAATAATGTAATAATAATAATAATCCACACACACTGCTGGGAGAGAACAGTCTGCGGAGCTCTGCGCTGCTTCCTCGGTTAGATCCTGTGGCATTGTGGCGCAGTCCTGGTTCCGCTGCTCCTCCTGGCTGGAGACATGACAGGCACACAGTGACACACACCACTGACCCAACGAGCGCACCGCACAGAGCGCACCGCACCGCGCAGCGCACGATCCTGCGGGACTCAGCTCACTGCTGGCTGTCAGCGGAGCTGCCTACCGTGCCGTACCGTGCAGTGCCGTGCCGCGCAGTGCGTCCTGCTGCAGGACAGGTGTGTGCTGACTGAAGCTTCACGTCCAGATGTGTGTGTGTGTGTGTGTGTGTGTGTGTGTGTGTGTGTGGTGTCATATTGCCTCCTCCATCACACCATCTCTTACTGTGGCATTCAGATCAGCTCACCAGCGGCTCCATATTCTCTCACAAGTTCACTATATAGGACCCAGTCCACAGTGGACCTGTGATGACAGAGACAGTGAAGTTATTAGCCACTCCCATGACTTTTAGACATCAGCATGATGATGAGCAGTGTATCCGTGAGGCATTAGGAGCATTCTCTCTCGAGGCTATTTCTAGTGCAGCTTTTATTTCCCAGTTTCTAGAGAAAGCCCAGTACAACCAGCACTCTGAACTTTTATGCTGATGCAGTAGCAACTACTTCATTTGAATCTCAAATTAGAATCTAATCTACCTTAATACCAAAACCAACTGGTCTACTAAAAATAATGTTCCCATACAACTAAACTGCATTGTGAATTAAGGTGGGGAACAAGGGAAATGTATTTTGGCGAGGATTACGGATGTTTTTGACGTATCACAAATACGTTTGTAATGATAGTCTGCGGAACTCCGTGTAGGTCGGAGGTCAGGGTGGTGGATGGGTCAAACAAACATCAAACAAACCCATGAGACCGGTGTCCTGTGTGAAACTAAAACTCAACGTTAATTTTTTTTTAATCATGATATTCTTTTCACTAAACCTAAGATTTGTTTTGTTTCAATTTACAACTTTAACCACGTTTTAAAAACTGTGACCGTAATCCGGGAGAAAATAAGTTTCCCTCAAAATGTAATTGAGAATGCAGTTCAGTTGTACGGAAACGTAAATTTGTTGGCGGGTTGAAACCAATTCACATGCAGTAACCGGGGGAGCTGTCTTCTAAAGAGAAACGACAGAAACAAAGCCCTCTAGTGGCCGTAGGAATTATGACTCTTGTCCATCAGAAACAAGGGAGGAAGCCAGGTTATGTAATTATAGCTGGACAAAATGTAGGTATTTGTAGCGGGAGACTGCTGGTCGCTGTCCGTTTCAGTTCACGTTGGTTTCCATCATGCCCTAATCTTAACCATGTGGTTATCATTGTAACCATGACAACGAAGGTCTCATTTGGTAGAACCATTTTGAGATATCTTGTTAAAAAATGTGTTGTGGACATCGACTGTATATAAGAAGTGGACGTAAAATACTTTTTCCCATAGACTTACATTGGGAAGAGACGTCTGTTACTCAGCGGATAATTTTTTTTGAGGTGAATCAACTTCCCAGTACGAACACTCTAATAGTCCTTATTTAAAAAAATGAAGTTTTTAAAGTTGTAAAACGCACTAATAGCTGAATCCAGTTATTTCCTTTCCTCCGTTCATGTGAGTGAGACCCAGACCGAGGCTGGAGCGGAAGCCATGACGACGGCGTGACGTTGGGACCCCGTGACCAAGTCATGTGACCGAGGGGATGCTACTGCGCATGTCCCAGTTGCCCAAGATCCACCAAGATACAGGTACTTTTCCAGACGGAAGTCGAGCCATTTAGGCTTCATGCGCTAATGAGCAAATCTCAAAGGAATGACCGGGGCCCCGCCTCCAACGCTGTATCCAGTTCTCTCTATACATCCATGGTCTAAATGGGACCGCTGGACTAGACTTCTATACAATCAGACTTCTTTTTGCAACCAGAGGAGTCGCCCCCTGCTGGACAGAAAGAATTCAAGTTTAAGGCACTTCCGTATTGGCTTCACTTTTCAGGAGCGGAGGTTGCCCACTGGCTGTGGGCTACTTAACTCAACCTGTTTGAGCCATCTCTAGTTCTCAGTTGAATTATGTTAGGCCAAAATAACTTCCCAGTTTGCACTGCGGTTTTCAGATGCCTTCTATACAGGAAATTAGCAGCAGAAAAATCACTCTGAAGGTATTTAAGGTATTCAATTTGTGCAAATAATTCGCCCATCAATTAAAAAATTAGAACCCATCTATCTCTATGAGCATATCATATACATCATACACATCAACACAGGATTACTACTTACCTCTACTTATTTATTCAGTTTCATTATTTGTGTACTGTATGTGTCTATCATCTATCTAAATTAAGATTTATTTTGCAGCCAAATGTTAAAATATACCAATATTTCTCAGATATATATATGCAGTATATACATGCATGGCATTTGCGTGTTCATGATTATTTCCTCACCTGTAGTTACGTATTCATGCATGGGAGCATGCATGTACTGTATACTATATGTGCATTGTATACTAATGTTTGTATAGTCATCATAGATAAGTGTAAATGTACACAGGAATGCATTCGTACATGGAAACATGTACACAATGTATTTTGTCTTTGCTGCACATACCTTTTCCTTTTTTTTTCTTGGTTAATCTGCAAATAAAATATTTTTTTCAAATTGTTTTATAAAATGCCACCTTGTGGGGATACTATCTGAACGTCTGAAGTCAATGTTCTTTTGAATGATAAACTATCTCGGACACAGCAAACTGTTTGCCAAGAGAGCACAGGAAAAGAGCGTACAGGTTTCAGGAACACATTTCCAAGCACTGGTGTGCAACCCTCAATCCTGTGTGACTTATCTAGATTGGCTGGGACTCAAGTAAAACTCCACTCCAGCCTTTTAAACCCCTCTGCTGATTGTGGCTCTGCAGTCAGGAACACCCCCCCACCCCTCCTCCCTCTGCTCCACACAGCATCTCCAGCAGCCCCCAAGCCAAAAACACGAGATTAAAACCCTCTGAAGGCCGCAGCTCCTTCTATGGGCAGCGACGGCTGGTTGATCGCTGCTGGAGCCTGAACCCGCCACCCTTCGCCAACCAGGGTCTCCTCTTAGCTTGAAAGGCTGTCTAATGGGTGCGGGTGAGGGGATAGTGGCGGAGGCCTGGCAGGGTCAGCGGGGCAGGAGACAGCAGCTCAGATGGTCACTCAGGAGTGACCTGGAACGCACCGCTCCGAGCACACATTTATTCATGACTAACCTGCTCGGTGAAGTGCGTCTGCTCTACAGGAAGGACCACCTGTCACTGCTGAGGAAGTCAGAGATACTTGTAAAAACTTGTGAACAAAGGAGAAAAAAATTACCCAAAACATACCGGAGACCTCTTAACTTTTGAACTTCCGCCATGGAGGAATTACCTTCACATCCCATCCAGAGCAACAGGGTCACCTCCATCCTCTGTGTCTGGTTAGAAGTTATCTTCTCTCCACTCCTCCATCTCTGTTCATTCAAATTCATCTCAAATTAATTCATTTTTTATTCAAGCACGTCACTTTTACACAATCTTTTTATATTTATAATGTTGGCCATGCGGAAGAGGACATGAAGAGACTGAAGCCTTAAAGGGACTATTTGTAACTTTCAGAATTGCTTGTTAACAGTGACACCTGTGGCCGTTAAGTCAACGAAATTCATCGCAGGCTCGCGCTTGCTCGCTCTACATAGACATGAACGAGCATCGCTCAAAACAGTGAGGCGACACACGTCAGCTAAAACCACAATATCACTCTATATTTCAGCTGCTTGGCAGTAATGTTAGTTGACCAAACGAAGGTCTCTCCATGAATCAATGCTGATCCTAGTGTTGGCTTTTCCTGCTTCAGCCCCGCTGCTTCAGCCTCCGGGGCTTTTTTTTCACAAATGTGAATGACAAGTGTGTGTGTCTCATTTGCGGTGTGAGCGTCGGTAGAAGATGTAACGCCAAAGTCCACGACAACTTTTCACGGGACTTTCCGGCTGGTAGCAGTCTACGAACAGAGAAGGTAAAGGAGCTGGAAACAAGGCTTAAAAGACGACCGTCTCTGTTTACCAAACCGACGAAGAAGGCCAACGCAGCAACAGAGGCTTTGTTTAAAGTGGCGAACATCCTAACGAAGCACAAAAAGCCCTTCACTGATTGTAAAAGAGGCGATGGTGGCTGAAACGCTATTCAAGGACCATAAAAGTAAGACAGAAATGATGTCTGCTATCGCCGATGTACAACTTGGTGCTAATACTGTGGCAAGGAGAGTGTCTGCGCTGTCTGCGGATGCTGTGGAGCAGCTAGAACAGGACATGGACAGGTGCAGATGGTTTTCCAGCGATATGGCCCAGCTGGCTGTATTGTCTTTCACTAACTGTTAAAAAGACTGAATGCATGTAATACATGCATGTGAACTACAGATGATGAAGGGAAGTGATGTGATACAGTGATATGTGGACAGACAGTAAAATAAATAACAACATTGTTTAGTTTTCTATGACATTAATCGATCTGAATTTAATAGTGTGAGCTTGACACATTGAAAATGTAAAGAAATGCATACATAAAAAAAAAACATGCACATGCTGCTGAATTTAAGATGTCAAAAAATGTGAATGTTTGGAAATCAACATTTTCTAAATGTTCACACAAAAGAAGCTTATTCAGCTGGTTTGGATGGAGCTGAGCAATGTGAATAAATGTTACTAATAATATAAAATCTGAGGAGCTCTCGGCCGCTTTCATTTTGTCAAAGTAGCTCTCAGAGGAAAAAAGGTTGGAGACCCCTGGTTTAGAATGAGCCCTTCATGTCTACATAGGGAGCGGGTCCTCTTCACGTAGTCCGTCATGTTGCTCCGCCGTGTTTCTACAGTAGCCCAGAATGGACAAACCAAACACTAGCTCTAGAGAGAGACTTTCACGTTTTTACAATACCTGAAGGCCGCCGTAGTTCAACAAGCTGGTGAAACCGTGGCACCGCCAGCCGCCGTCTGACCACCGTTGTTCCCAAAGTAGAGTTATTATGGTAAGGATGGCCTCTGAGCGAGGCCAACGGCGTCACCACGGGCTTGCATTCGGTGGCTCAAGTTACCGCAGTCTTTGCAACCACACCACTAGATGCCACCAAATCCTACAATCCTATTAACTATAAAGTAAACACATCTGCAGTAACCCAACCAATAATAAACGCTCCAAGAAAGTGCATCGGGAGTGTGGTGACGCATAGTAGTTTGAAGCCCAACCATGATGTTTTTCCTAAACCTAAGTGGTTTTGTTCCCTAAGTCCTAAGTGAGTGGTTTTATTGCCTAAATCTGCGTCCATTAACATGGTTTGTTACATGGCGTACAAATGACATGCAAAAAGCCTAAAATGCATACTCATTACACGGGGAAAGTCCTTGTAATGTTGTGCTATTTATACACCTTTACATAATGTGGATAGTGTTGGTTTGTTTCCAACCTGTCTGATGGTCTGACTGCTCGTGTTTTTTGACCCGTCTGACTTTGAGGTCACAATTTTTCCAAATCTCGCTGTTAGTTTGGATCTTCTTCACCCTGCTGCTCTGTCAATCAAATCGGTTTAATTTTGCACAAACATCTGAATTTAAGATCAAAATCAGTTTCCTTTGCAGCAGTGAACAGATAGTCAGACTCATCAACGTTACTGTAGATGTCTTGTCTCATATTTCAGTATGAAGCATCAGAGTTCAGCTGGTAAACATGAGTGTGTGTATTCAAGTGGACTCTACATGTAACACAAACTGGCTGCATACATACATAATGCTCTTAAAGACACAAAGGCAATCCTGCGTCAAGGCCAAAGAGTTTTGTGCAAAGACAACATAGCTGAACCGCGGTTAGTCATTTAAAACACATTTTTTTATTTTGACAAAATAATAATTTTTCTTGTTTTTTCTGGAGCTTTCAACCAACTCAGCATCTCACCGTCATTTGGCGATATGGTGTCACGAAACTTTACAGATGTGTAGTTGAGATCAAAATGAAAGCAGAGTTGGAAGATGAGTGTGGTCCGAGCAAGGGTGCCGGAAGTAGGAGGGTAGGAAGTGGGGTAAGACTACCTTACAGGGATTCTGGGTTTTGAAGTCCTCTGGCATCCATTTGAGGCTAGCAGATTGTCATTTAGGGCTGAAAGTTGCCTAGTTGACCTTTAACTCAGAACAGAATTGAGTGCACTTTACTGAACAAAGTCAAACAGCATCTGAAGTGCAGTAGCACATCTATCTGAAGACAGTATTTTGTGAGTGTTGGATGTCTGAGCGGGTGGCCGGTGTTTTCTTAGTGGCTGAGCAGGATGGAGTGTGTGTGGGTCGGGCAGGCTGAGAATGAGACTCCCTGCTGGGGGCCGCAGCCTCTGCTGGTGCAGCCCAGACATGGTTTCTTGGAGAGCAGAGGTAGAGTACAGACTCCAGACTCCAGGAAAAAACATAATTGTTGGGCTTAAAATAGCTACATAAACTAATTAAAATACGTATGTAAACACATAATATAAGTACGGAAAACACGTCACAAATGTCACCAAAAAACAAACACAATACAGTAACTTCAAAAGAACTCAACAACACTTTGGGGCACAAACTCCGGTCTTCTGGTTGAAAGTCCTGTGTTTGTTGGACCCATCCACCTCTCCTCCCGCCCTCAATAAGCAGTCTCTCTCACTTTTTATTCTACGTCACTAGCTCTGAGCGTAGCATATTCATGCTGTTGCGTTTACATCTCAGTCAATACAGACTACATGGCGTACACATGACACGCCAAAAGCAAGAACGCCGTTCTTATTGCATGTTAAATGCCTCGTGAATTATTGTGTAATTCATACAACTTTTCGTGCGAGCTGCGGGCTGAGCAACGTCACCTTCTCATACAACTTCAATCAAGTGCTCAGAAAAATGTGAAGTTGAACTTCTATATTTCCCATGATGACTGAGAAATCTCAATCTGCATGAAGATATAGCATGATATGCTTGAAAGCTCTGGAACAAGTTAGTAAGTGGACCTTTGACAGTTGAGATTGAGTTGTTTTATCAACTTTCAAGCTCAATCAGAATCATCCTTAGTTTCGATTGATTTTGTTCAAGTGTACATCGATTTGATTCACTGTAGGTGAGGGCTTCCTAACTGTTACCATACTGACAGTAGAATTTAAAGGCAGGGTGGGTGATCTGGAGAAACTAGCAAAAGTACACTATATTTAAAAAAATGTTATTGTGTTTTGTCCACACAGGGAACGTCAGGAGCGTGTGGCGGCTGTCTCGCTTAACGGCTGTGTGATTCACGTGTTGGGTGTTAAGACCAGCTGCGTTTCTGCTGCTGCTGCTGCTGCTGCTGCCAGCCCTTTCTTTCTAATTAGAGTTTGCCTTTCATAATGTCCATTTCATTTCATTATAAATGTAATTTATATTCATTTTAGACAGAGAAAGGTTAAAAACGTAAACGTTAATTTGTAAATAATAGTAATAATCCACCATTAAAACCCAGTACTATATTCATTCATGGAGCCCTGCAAGTCACTGCATGTTCTACAACACTGTCCTGCACATATTTTAGAATAAAAGCCTTGTGTTAACAAATTAAGGAATTCTGTCCCCAGAAAAAATGCTTGAGGGCTTTTATTTTGAAATTAAAGCAGGAAGTGTTGTTTTAAAAATAAATCTTTACTTTTTTATATGGGGGACATATTCTACAGATATAGACATTGAAAGTGTAGTAATGTTGCTGGTATGATGTCAATATAAAGTCAAAAGATCACTTTCACTGGCTGTTGATGCTGTGAACCGCGCAGCTCGTGTTAAAAGTAGGAGAGACCTCGAATTTCTAGAGGAGACGTGAAGTCTCACGCGGGCAGTGTGGCTGCTCGAACCTGTTAAAAAGGACGGCGAAATAAAAAACAACAGGTAACGCAGCCGCCACGCGCTGCTCACAGTTCGCAGCCTTGACAGTCCGTCCCTTCAGACCTCCCTCCAAACCCCCACCCCCAAAATTATCATTATGAACGTAAATGTATCATAATGAACATGAACAGCGAACATGGCTATTGTTAGTGCTCACAGCTGTGAAGTTAGCAGCTTGTGGAAGACTCCGGTGACACGCAGACAGTTAGGTAGGTAGCCCGTCCAATCATTGCATTCGGCCCGGGTTTATTCCAGTCTTGCGACAGCCACAGATACCGGATTTATTTTAGTTTTTTTTGTCATTTGATTTTTTTGATTGCTGTCAGGATGTAATGAGAATTTCAACTAATACAACAAAAAATCTTTCTAAAATCTTTACCAACCCTACCTTTACTTGAGCAAACAGCGTCTCAAATGGGGGATAGGCTGCTCTTCATGATTTAAGCTGACATAATGAGCAGATAATTAGGCCTACATTAAAACCTGGCCTCTGGCTCTTTACATTCTTGAGAACATGGTTACTTTCAAGCAACAGATTTTTTTCCCCTAAATCCACTCTTGATGAGTTCTACCTTCCATCTCTGCCGCTTCCATAAGTCGACTCTGCTTCCCTGCCAGGCCTTGCTTCTCATCCTACTATATGAGTCTGACCGGCTGCACCTGATTATTTTCCCATAACTCTCTACCAAACATGGAGCACTAAATCATCAATCCTCTCCTCCACTTCCCAAAGGATATAATTAACCTTTCCTTGCAAGCAGAATGATGGGTTAACCCTTCAGAAAGGAATTGATGGCTGAAATAATTTCTATTTCAATACCCGTTTAGCCCCAGCCAGTATGATGTATTTTCAGGCATGTGGGTATCAGCTGCACAAACAGTGTGTTAGTGCAGAATGAATAATGTGGAGGAAATGGGATCTCGGAAGAGGTTGCACAAACCTGCGTAACCCGACCTTCTGTCAAGTTATTTGATGTAGTTTTGCCTGTAAGCTTCTACTTACATGCAACTTCAGAACCAAAAGACACACACATGCGTGTGTTTTATGGAGCAAAGTGGATGAGTGACGGAGAGATGCAAGCCGACTGCCAAACATGACATGCTTTTTCAGTCAGGGCCAATTACAACTGGCACTGATGTTAGAGAGCGGGCAGGCACAGACAGAAGAATCTTGACAAGATAACCCTGATCATCAACGTGGGCACCCAAAGCTGAACATTACCCTGCAATCAGCACACACCCTGAGGTCAGGGCCCGCCACTGCTCATGCTGTACCTCCCAGGATCTCAGTGGGACTCTCTCTGTCTCACAGAGCACACTGCTGCTCCTCCTATCAAGGAGTCTCTCAGTAGCTCTGAAGGACCTGATACCTTAATGTGGCTTTGTTCAAGCCAACCTTTTGTCACTGATTCCTCTGGCCCCCTGGGATCCAGCCAGAGGGGGTGACATGAGGTCACAGTTATCCTGGGTGGTCACGCATGGTCTTAACAGTGTCCTTCTGGTGGCAGCATGCAGGTCAAGACGTCTGCCCAGGTTTACATTCATGTGCAGACAGGTCAGAAATGAGGATAAAACGCAAAGACAAAAAATAGAGGGACACAATTTAAAGGGACTCTATAGGGAGCTGCAGTATTTATTTCTGCACAAAAGAGATTATAGAAGGTTACAGAAAAATAAAGGATGACTATACAGTGGAGCAAACCGGGAAACCACAAAGTTCAATGCACAGGACAAACAGCATATACAATCTAGAAAGCTGATACCCGCCGTGTGTCTGCAACGTCCACTGCTGTAATGTTTGATTGAATGAAACCACAATTACCCCCTGTCAAGACCGCAGGCATTTCAGACGTGTTTTTCACTTGCACGTGTCAACCAACAGGTAAGCTCTCATTTTAATCTATGCAGCTGTCTGCAGCGGTTCCGTGCAGCTAAACCAAATAATGTTTATTGGTAGGAAGTGAAAGTCAATTGTTCGTTCCATTGCAACATCAGCGTCCAGCAGCAAAGCTACGCATCCGCCATTTTGGACTGAGAGCAACCAGTAAAACGTCTGCCAACAAAGTGCCGTACAAAAGTAAAACAAAATTATTTCTAATCTACTGTCATATTCTACTGCCTGTGTTGAACAGATATAACAAGCCCTTTCAGTCCCCAGGAAGAGCGCTGGGTTTTGAAGCTAATTTTTGTAGTGGCCAAACGGCGGTAGGACAACTTCCATGTTCGTCACGTGACGCCATTGGGCCCAAAAAGACTTTTTCCCATAGACTTACATTGAGAAAGAGACGTCTATAACTCAGCTGAATCATCCTAATTTAAATCGTAAAAGTTATAAAATAATAGCCGAATCCAAAGTTATTTCCCTTTCTACGTTCATGTGAATGAGACCCAGACCGGGGCTGGAGCGAGAGCTGGGAGGCAGAGTTAAAGGAAACGCTACTGCTCCTGCTCTATGGGCCCGATGGATGCAGAAGATTGACGGAAGATCCGGGTTACTTTATCACTCGGCAGTCGAGCCACTTTGGCTTCATGCACCACTGAGCAACTCTCATAGGAATGAACGGGAGCCCCCCTCCAAAGCTATATCCAGTTCTCTTCATACATCCATGACATACATACAGGTGCATGACATTTTTTTATCTAGGCATACAAATCAAGAGAGGAACAATGCCTAATCCCCAGCGGAAACAAGGTTCCAAACTGAAGCAGTTGTTGATCACTTGCGGCCCCTACTGGCCGTTTAAGAGTGGTGAGGAGTCAGCAGTCAATATAAAACAGTCAATTAAATATGTTTTAAAAGAAAGTGTGAATCACATCATCCTTGAGCATACAGTCATAAATGAGCACCAAAAATAGGAGGCTGATTAGTCTAGTAGTATGTGATATTAGCCGTGGACAGACAGACAAATGCACATTCATGCACACACACACACGACTAAACAAACAATCTCCTCAGGCTACGCCTGGCGGAGATAGCGCTGCCCGTTCTCATTCCCAAGGCGTCTAATACCGACGCTTTGTAATGGCCATCAGCGTACGATACTAACACACAAGGCACCCTTAAGTGGCGGTAAGAGACGCACCGAGCTTTCCATTAACTACAATGTAAACCCATCTGCAGCAACAGTAAATGCTCAGAGAAAGTGCTGTGGTAGTTTAAAGAGTGAAAGAGACAAAGGGTGTGTGGAAGGGGAGGTGGATGGTAATGGTAACTGGACTTGCGCTTTTATAGTGCCTTTCTAGTCTCCCGACCACTCAAAGCGCTTTACAGTCCATGTCGGCATTCACACATTCACACACACATTCACACACTGATGGCAGAGCCTTCATCAGCAATTTGGGGTTCAGTGTCTTGCTTAAGGACACTTTGACATGTGGACTGGAGGAGCCGGGGATCGACCAACCAACCTTCCGATTGGTGGACCCATGGATGGTTTAACAAACTGCTCTTCATGTCCAGTGTGATTCGTTTCACTTTCACTTTACAATCAGCTGTTCGTTTTTGACCCATGTTAACAACGTCCAGTCATATTTTCAATGTAAAAACATAGTCGTTTTACCATGATGTTTTTTTCCTAAACCTAACTAAGTGGTTTTGTTGCCTTATCCTAAGCAACATGATGGATGATGACATAGTCAGACATTGTATTGCCCCATGGTTCCCCTTTTAATGGCCAATATCCAAAATGTCTCAGTTTGTGAAAGCAGTGGAAACATAAGGAAGAACCTCGTAACAAAGCCTCACAACATTCTTAAAAGTTTAGGTCATACGAAGACTCAGGCCTTATTAGGCTCACACCTAATTGAACTTGTGCTTGGTGGATGTTGATTTGAAGGTTTGGTTTTGATGCCAACAGAAATTTGTTTGCATTTGAAATGTGAGTAAATGGAAAGACTCCATTTACTCAGACTTTGTACTGCAACCGAGCTGCATACTTTACATTGCAGTTAGTACAGACCACGTGACGTGAAATGACACGCCAAAAGCAAGAACGGCGTTGTGGTTGCACGCAAAATGACGGTGTATACAGTGCGCAGTGTATTCACACTACTACTTTTGTGCAATGCACTGTGGAACTTTAAGAGCCCCTTCAACTGGAAAAAAAAAGATGTGGATGGTGATGGGATGGCTTCAGCAACAGCTCCCAAAGAACAAAAAAAACCCTGTTAAATCCTGGACACTGCACCAATGCAGGTTTTTGCATTAAGAAAAAAAAATGAGACTTTATGGTCAAAAATTGCAGTATTCCACTGATGTGCTACATGTTCCAGTTTTTGTGTTTCTTTGAAAATGTTGCAGCGGTGTTTCATAGATCACACCTGCCTTCACATCTGCAAACTGCCCCCACTGAACTGAGAGAAATCAAGACAGGAGGTCACTTATCAGTAGGTCTCCCTTGGTGCGTCTCTTGTCAATCAAAGTTATAGAAATGTGGAAAACAGATACGGTGCTAGAGGCTATTTTTAAAAGTTAGAATAGACAAAAAGACATGGTGCTGAAAAAGTCAGGACCCTGGGTGCTAGAAGCTAGAGCGAGTTTGAGTTGCTGCCAAGACCGTAAAGGAGCAGAGCTTTGTGAAGGAATGGATCAGATCACAAGACAGCTCGTCAAGATGAACACTGTGCAGGCCGAGAGGCTTTGATGCCAGAACGGACGTTTTTCACCAATTCATGGCCATTAATGTACCCCCAAGTGGATGATGGGTACTTTCAACAGGACAATCCCCCTCTGAGATCAGAATGGTTTGAGGAAAATAACAGGTCACCACAGTCCACTGAGATCAGTTCCAAAGAACACATTTGGGATGATGCATGAAGCATTACAGATACTCATTACAGATACTCTGTGGAGCGTTTGCGCCGTAGAAATAGAATACGAGGAGAACGTTTCCATTTAAATCAGCAGGATGGTCAGAGCGGCAGCCATTTTTATTAGTACCGTTGCCATTGCAATCGTTGCAGCGGGCTAACTTCCGTATAAACTAAACAGACTTACGGCAGGTCGCGAACTCTCTGAGGTGAGGTTTTGCATTAACGACTAAAACAAGCAGTGGATTGGTAACGTTACGAAGCACAGAGAGCCAGAGGACATGAGTACAGTTTAACAACTTGTTGTTTCATCCACACACTCTCGTCACAGCGTAAGAAAGCACAGTGATATCACCAGATGATCGGTTCAGTTTCTGTAACCAGTGTAGCATTTAAGCATGGTGGATTTAGTAAGCAAGCAAGCTAGCTAGCTAACTAGGGGACAGCGCTGGTCAGTTGCAAAGCTAGAAATGCATGTTGAGTGAAGGGACAGAAACTGCAGTATTACTCAATCACATTCCAGTTAGTAGCAAGGGTTCGTCTGATGTTCACCTCAGTGTGACATTACATAGTAAAAAAAAAAACCCTCAGAGATGATTTTTATGACAGGTGAAGACAGATGCATGGATTCCATCTGTAGGAGCCCCCACATGTACCGCTGTGGAGTGCAGCTTTTCACAGGGGAGTGTGCTGTGGCCTTACCCAGTGCAGATGCACTGTCAGTGGGAATAAAGGCAAATGCAACCTGAGCCTGTACAGCCACACTCTGCTGCAGAACGGAGCTCGGCCGGCCTCCTACTCCAGGATTAATTAAAACAAAATGATGGTCTGGGACGATTGGCCCGGGTCAGGTTCCCCAGATGAAAAGGGAGTGAGTGAGATGAACACTTTGTCTGTAACTGGAGCCGGCCTGGTCATCGTAGCTGGTATGTGAACGCTGTCTCTCTGTTTCCTCACCATTCCCATGTTGTCATACTCAGGCCACCTACATAGTAGTGAGGAGCTTCTGTTTGTGTGTACTCACCCAGTGACCCCCCCCCCAACACACAGCCTGAGAACATGTCCAGGTCAAGGATCCTCTTTTAATAGTGGCCACCTGCTCATTCTGTCCATAGCAAGGCTGTTTGTGATCTCACACTTTCTAAATCTGTTTTCTATCACTGCGGTGCTACAGTACAGTACACAGCCAGGAAGAAGGCTGTACTCACACACTCTGTTACTTTGTTGTCTGATGTCGCATTTTTAGCATGTTTCAACTCTGAAAGGGTTTTGGTGTTTCATAGAAATCCTATAAAACGTGTCATCACTCGCACTTTGACGTACGGTGTTCATGCTACATTGCACCTGTTGTTTAGCCTGTCGAGGAAAACAACCAGTAAAACCAGCAAAAAGTCAACCCTTTAACACCCTGCACCGTGGAGACACCATTATTAAAGTTGCACAATAGTATATTTTTATTGCAACCACTAGATCAAGTATGTATATGTGGGTGTTTCTGCAACCACGGCCACTTTTGACTCTCCCAAATTGGAAAAAAGCCTTTTACATATAGTGGTTAACATATTACAGTTTTTCTCAATTGTTTACACACAAATACTGGTACTTGACACACAATGACCACAACATGTAACTCATGCACCAACCCCCTGAACCAATTCTGCTAAACTACAAGCACAATTCCTGCTTTACACTCAAATTGCAGTTCTAAAACACACTTTTTTCAAAACACTACACACAATTCTCTGCATTTGGCACAATTTTCATGAAGAAAATCTCGTTTTCACAAGGAACACACTGTCATTCAAAATTCTAAAGTCAATTGCCCTACTATGCACACTGACTCATCACATGGGCAAACACCTGTCACACAGTGTTACAATTAGCAATCAGAGCTTTAGCATAAAAGGGCAAACATTGCTTGTGATGTGGATGAGGTGCTGTGGCCAGACCGAAACAGAAGAGAGGATGCAGCATAGTTTTTTTTCCCGTTTTTTTTACAGTAACTGTATACAGTAAATTCTTCTGTTGTTTTGTATGTAGACCACTGTATGTGCAACTTTGTGTTGGTTGGGATGTACACTGTGTACATTGTTTTTGTGGGGAAAATAAAATATATTTGTTACCGTGTATTTGTGTGTTCTGAGTATAAAAACAATATTCTAAAATATTTTACAACACACTTATGTATGTACTGTCTGTAGTAAGTGTAACACTGAACAAAAAAAAGGCCTAAGTCATTATGATGAATGGAGAAGAAGTGTTTTCCATTCATCATAGTGTTTTACATTGAGCACATCAGTGTTCAACTGGTTCTTATAAATGTCTATTCATATGATGGTTTGTGTGTGTCATTTGAAAACAAAATACCATTTTGAGAAGAAATAACATTGTTTTGAATGTAAAGTTTCATTTTGCAGGAGAATTGAGGGGTTTTGCCCATTGTGTGTGTGTTTTTTGATTTGTGTGTAGAGTTCTGAGAGTATGAGGCATGCTTTCAGAAAATGTGTGTAAACAATCGAGAAAAAATGTAATGTTTGTTCTAACCGCAACATTACAATAATGTTCATTTTATACATTTGACCTTTTTTAAAATTCAATAATATTTTTAAGACATCTCAATTCATTTCCATCAAGCTTTGTGCATCATTGTAAATATTGATATACAATTTGAAATTAAATAAAATTGCTAATCATTTAATGATTTTCTGTACACCTTGAAAAATGTAGACAGTAACCATAGATGTTCGTCTTCATACACAAAAAATATAAAATGTGTTGTTTTTTATGACAGATATTTCAATTGTAATTTGTAATGTACATGTTGCGGAAATTACATTTTTGCTAATATTGCAGATACTGTAAATGGCAGCTAGCAATGTTACATTAGCTTTGACTCTTAGCATCTAATATACTGTACATGAAGTTATTTTTCTTAAATGTAGTTCAAACTACACAAATACTAAGCTGTGTGAGGACACAATAAATACTTCAGGAGATAAGGTGATCTTAACCTTGTTTTTCTTGATCTCTGAGGGTCACCTATGTGGGCGGCCCAACCTGTCATCCATGTGCTCAGCTGCTAACTTCTGTTTCCATAGAAATTAGATTTGTTTGGCCTTTGAATAAAACTTTTACTATGGTGTTGTTCAGTGTCGCGGTAAGGACTCTGAAGAGTGGGACAGGCACATTTAGATGAAAAAAAAATCATATCAAAGATTTGTAAACAAGTAAATAATGTTAATATGGTGTAAAGTTATATGTATATGAAACAATTCCATTTGAAATAATGTTATATTTGAATTAAATTGGCTCATTTTACATATCTCAACATTGAAACCACAGTTGTGGGACATGAAAAAAGTCAAGTCAAGTCAATTTTATTTGTACAGCCCAAAATCACAAATCACAAATTTGCCTCAGGGGGCTTTACAATCTTTACCCAAAAATTCATTGCTGGGACTTAAAAATGCCCCTAGTTGCAGGAACACCCATGTATAATCATCTATAATGTGAAAAGGGTCTTTTGTTGGTTTTATGGCCCACAATCTTACCTTTTTGGTTGATTCTCACAGCTCTCATCAACCAGAGAGGTGTACCAAGAAACACATTCAACAGAGCCAGGCTTTCTTTGCCTTATGCCTAGTTCACACTACATGACTTTAACCCTGGTTTTCCACTTGCTGACAGTTTTTAGAGCTCCCAGACAAAAGCTCCAGATCAGAGGCAAATCAGCGTCAGCTCGGCGCTCGAGCACTACATGTGAACTGATGAATCCTCACTCATACAGTACTATTTCCTCCCTGTCACTGTGCATTCACTAACCTTTCAGCACTGCAGCCAGAGAAGTACTGCTCAGCTACTGTATGAAGGCTCATATTGCCTGTGGCTAGAGCAGCTCAATCATTTAAGCTGCATGTTGGATCAAGTTAATTCGCTGGCTGTGAGACGGGGTTACCCTAAAATACCATGCAAAACACATATAAGGAAAATAAATATAGTGTCGTGGAAAATTGCAGATGGTTCACGCAAGTCAGTTTTTCTCTGATTTTTAAATCCTGAACAATGTGCAGAGGGACGTTCCTTACGCTGAGAACCATGTTTCCCCTCTGCTAACATTCTTCTGCTATTAGTCACTGATTACCTTCAAAGCTGGAAATCACTGTAATGCATTTTTAAGATTATCTTAATAATCAGCCACCTCCCACTAGGCAGAGTTAGTTTAAGGTCATATTACATTTGATTTTGTATGTGCAGAGCCAACACCTGTGTCAGAATAATAATGCCACTATTAACCACTATTACAATATTATCAAAAAATACAACTTAGATTTAGTTGTTTATGTTCTGTTAGTTTACTTTATAAGATACTGCAGGTTTAAACTATTTATTCTAACAGCTCATAATGAAGTGAGACAAACAGGATCATCAACGAGGGGAGACAGGAAATATAAAATATTGATCCACAAAATGTACGTTACTCAAACTGCTTTTTCAGCTCCAGCAACTAAACAGACGACTGATCTCCCTCCAGATATTAGAGGAATGTTAAAAAGGCTCATGTTGTCTCAGCAGGTATCTCTCTGACCAGTCAGAGGAGGCTCTTTACCTCTCCTCTTCTCTCTCCTCTTCTCTCTCCTCTTCTCTCTCCTCTTTCCTCTCCTCTCTCCTCTTCCCTCTCCTCTTCTCTCTCCTCTTTCCTCTCCTCTTCGCTCTCCTCTTTCCTCTCCTCTTCTCTCTCCTCTTCCCTCTCCTCTTCTCTCTCCTCTTCTCTTCTCTCTCCTCTTCCCTCTCCTCTTCTTCTCTCTCCTCTTCTCTCTCCTCTTCTCTTCTCTCTCCTCTTCCCTCTCCTCTTCTCTCTCATCTTCTCTCTCCTCTTCCCTCTCAACTCTGCTGCTCTGTAGCCGGTCTGTGAGTGTCACTGGCCACAGGTTCCTGTTAATGTATAATGGACATCTGTGTTGTGATATTTAAACAAACTATCCGTCAACAAGGAAATAAATGTGATGATTCTTTTAGTTTTCCATTCTCTATTTGCCACGAGCCGGCCGGCTCCCTGCCCTTCTGCTTGCGTTTTTCCTTTTCGTTGGATAATAAACTCTGTTTATGTTTTACTTACCTGTGTCAGTCTCTGCTTTGGGGTCCCACCTAAAACAAAACCTAACAATAAAACCCCCTCGTCTACAAGACCGGTCTCTTGAGAGAGCTCCAGCCAGCTCATAGCGGTCACCATGTGTTTTGATGACTGCCCGGCTGGAGAGGTAGCGACCCCGGCAGTTTGTGGAGCTTCTAAACTCCGACAACGGTGGAATAAATGCTCGATTCGCCATCTAACTTTTGAAAACTGCCGATATTAAAAATTTACACAGTTGATTTCTCGCCTCAAAATTTTTCAGAAGTGAATTTAGTGATGAAATAGCTACAACATTTTAAAAAAAACAATCTGTTTTCGGCTGCTGTTGTTGTTGTAACTGTAGCCTGTAGCAGTCCAGCGCTTTGCATTATGGGATACAGTAGGCGAGGTAGACTGGTCCGATGTATACTGGAGATTTTTTCCAAATCAGTATGACTTCTGGGTATTTTTGGCATACTGTAGATTTTGCTTTTGTTCACATACTGCATACTACATACTACATTTTGGCCAAATCACTACGTACTACTAGTATAAAATGCGGCTTTGGATACGGCCCTAGTGTATGGTTGGCATTACCTGACTGTCAAACCCATCTACACCTGCTTCCACTTACCTCATCTGCTCAGAAATTACCGGTGATTACGTGAGGTGGTGGCTTCCAACACCCACCACCTCACCTGCATCTCTTTGTCTCATCAGTCACTCACTACACAAACCCATCCACTTCCTTTGTTCCTTTGCCAGATCACCATCGTCGCTATGCCGTTCCTTGTTACCGGCCTGCTACCTGTCTGTTAGCCTCTTTCCTGCGGTCCTGCATCCTGCATCAGGATGTTGCTGTAAGCTACTTAGTATTGCTCCATTACATTAATGGCTGCTCTGCGATGAGAGAGACGAGTGGTTCCACTTAGCTTGTTTGTCTTCACTAAGTGGTCATTAAAAGTGTAACACAGATGACTTGTAAACAGCTCTGCCTTGACTTGACTCAACACACAATGACTCACTGAAGCCTTAACCTCCATTCACTCATAAACATCTGGCTACTTATAAAACAGCAGCTGGATACTGTGACTCAGACGGTGACAGTGTGTAGCCTACAACAGGACAACACAGGCTGACAACAGCGGTGTCAACACTGTACATCCATCTTCATCTCACCAGCCATTAGGTCTATTGCTGGGTCTGAAAAATGTTGGTGTTGTACCGTTCTGCAAACCACGCTACGTTGAATATTGACGTTTCTGAACCAAAAATAGGTTTCATATCAGCCTCGTGTAACGCTTGCAGAAACGTACAATGACACGTGGTTAGCGTTGTGAAATGATTGGTTATTATTGTTAAACCTTTATTTAACAAGGTTAGTCCCATTGAGATTAAGAACCATCTTTTATGACACAGATTTCAATTGTAATTTGTAATGTACATGTTGCGGAAATTACATTTTTGCTAATATTGCAGATACTGTAAATGGCAGCTAGCAATGTTACATTAGCTTTGACTCTTAGCATCTAATATACTGTACATGAAGTTATTTTTCTTAAATGTAGTTCAAACTACACAAATACTAAGCTGTGTGAGGACACAATAAATACTTCAGGAGATAAGGTGATCTTAACCTTGTTTTTCTTGATCTCTGAGGGTCAGCCTCGTGTCAGCCTCGTGTCACGCTTGCAGAAACGTACAATGCCACGTGGTTAGCGTTGTGAAATGATTGGTTATTATTGTTAAACCTTTATTTAACAAGGTTAGTCCCATTGAGATTAAGAACCTCTTTTCCAAGGGAGACCTGGCTGGCCAAGACGGTCAGCAGCAGGAACACAAAGTTGCAGACAGAGACACAAACAGAGACAAAATACAGTTCATAAAGCACTAAAATATGCATTAAAAAAGAACTATCTAAAGACAAATGGGGGATGAAAAGGAACTTTTCTGGGAGTCAGAAATAAATAACGTGTGGTAATTTGTAAATAATAGTAATAATCCACAATTAAAACTCCATACTATATTCATTCATGTTCTAGAACACTCCTGGCACATATTTCAGAATAAAAGCCTTGTGATAACACATTAAGGAAATCTGTGCACAGAAAAAAAATTCTTGAGGGCTTTTATTTTGAAATGAAAGCAGGAAGTGTTGATTTAAACCCCATACTTTATCAATTCATGGAGCTCTGCAAGTCACTGCAAGCTCTACAGCACTGACTGCTCATATTTCAGAATAAAAGCCTCATGTTAACAAATGAAGGAATTCTGTCCATAGAAAAAACGCTTGAGGGCTTTTATTTTGAAATGAAAGCAGGAAGTGTTGATTTAAAAATAAGTCTTTACTTTTTTTCATTTCCATGACATATTCTAGATAGACCTCGAAACCTCTCTAATGATGCTGGTATGATGTCAATATACAGTCAATAGATCACCTTCACTTTCTGTTGTTGCTGTGAACCGCGTGGCACGCGTCAAAAAGACGAGACCTCGAATCTCTAGAAGAGACGCAGCTGAGACGTGCGCGAGACACACGTCTCGCGGGCAGTGTGGCTGCTCTAACCTGTTAACTCGGATGCCGAAATAAAAAACAACAGGTAACGCAGCCGCCAGGCGCTGCTGACGTTCCTGGTGTGTCCGGGCTGTTACGTTACTCGCTCCGGAGCCCCGTCTATTCACTCAGCAGCAGGAAACGACACGGGAAACCTCTGTCGGTCTGGAGGAGCTGCAGCAGTTATTTCTGCACAAACGTCCACTGTACATTTACTAGATATTCTCAGAGCTAAACTGACTCTTCTGCAGTGTGGAGTGAGCGCGCGTTAACGTGAGCGAGAGAGCGAGAACGAGCACGGTGTGTGAGTGAAGGCAAGCAGGTAGAGGAGCAGAGGAGCAGAGTACAGCAGAGACTCCGGTCCTGGAGACCAAAGCTACGGTCTCCACTGTGTCTTCTGACCGCAGTCGGGAAGCTGAAGCAGGAAGAGTAAACACTGTTTAACAGACGGGCTTCACTAGATAGAACTTTGCGGTTCTGGTGCTTCCGTGTAGTTTGTGTTGGAGTCTGAGTCTGAACAGTGTAGCCACACGCGAGCGTGCAAGGGACACCGACCCGCAATGATTTATACGTGTAAGAAGTTACAAACAGTGCCTTTAATTCATTATTTAAACAAGAGGAGAGACTCAATTTTTCCACATCAACAATTCAAATCACAAAACAACTTCAGCTGGATGCGGCCCACGGATTCCAGTGTGACTGGCTATTGGTATTTTCATAGTAGTTTAAATAAATGGCTCAATATCTGCTGTGCTGTTACTGTCGGCACACATTTCTATTTGGATTAAGATAATATGAATTACATTTAATATGATTTTTAAATCTCTTTCTGTGTTTCTTCTTTTACTCAAAAACATGATTTTACACTTCAAATGATTCTTATGTTACAATGAAAAAACGACACACACGCTAAAAATACAGCATCCCTTTTCCTCTTTATTCTTTAATGCGTTCATGTGCACAGGCTACAATAAATATATGAATACTTTGGCTTGAGCATCTGACCAGCATCAAGTCCACAAACACCTGCAGAGAGAGGTGAGCACAAACTATGCAGGCCAGAAAGCATCACAAACACACACAGTCTTCACAATACACTTGATCTCAGGAAATAAAGTGAGATCAATTCATAAAGCTCAGTTTATGTCTTTGATAGTAACACTGGTGGTGACTGATGGCTGGAGGCCTGAGACAGCAGCCCTCGGCAGGGCTGAGTGAAGTTCTGCTATTATTCTGGACATTGAATAGAAAAGAGTATGAGAAGTTTCTAGAATATCTTAAAGGGCAACTTTTGTATTTTTCAACCTGGACACTACCCCTCCCATGTTTTTGTTTCTATGTGACTAATGGGGACAACAATTTCTTAAACTGATCCAGTATTGAGGGAGAACTCTGTAACGAATGCTGGTCTGGTCTATAGCTTGGAGCCATAAAGCCATGCTGGTCTGGTCTATAGCTTGGAGCCATAAAGCTCTTCTATTAAATCGGAGATCAGCGTTTTTGGATTTATTGTTGGTGCAACCAACTACACAGCAACTCTTCATCATAGCGTTATTACTATTTACTGGTTTATTTAACAACGAGACTTCTCCTTGAGCGAGAGTCTGTCCATAATGTCAGACACTTATAATAACAATCAGAGCCTGTCATGGCAAAAACAAGCACTTTTAGTGGACGTAAATGATGGTGCCAGCTTGCCCCAATAGCACCACATTGCAGCCCGTTTAGCAGCTGCTGTCTACAGCGCGCTCCTTCAATACTGGACCAATTTCAGAAATTGTTGTCGCTATTAGTCAGTTAGACACAAAAACAGGGAAAATAGGGTCCAGGTTGAAAAATACCAAAGTTGCCCTTTAAGAGAAGGAAGGGTTGGGTCTTTAAAGCCAGCATCAGCATAACCCTGCCCAACACTATCAACTCACATCAATGCAAAATCATCATTCAATGCACCTAAAATACATTTTAGGCAGCAAACGAGTCAATGTGGTTCAACTCCGAGCTGGACCCTGTTCTGTGATTCAGGTGGCAGGTGGCACCTTGCATGGCAGCCTCTGCCACCAGTGTATGAATGTGTGTGTGAAAGGGTGAATGCTGGCTTGTGTTGTAAAGCCCTTTGAGTGGTCGCCAAAAGCGCCGTATAAATGCAGTCCGTCCATTTACTGTTAATTGTGAAAATGTAATTATGATAACTACACTGACATATCCTAATGATTTCATCTCAAATCAGAATTGGACCTCTATTTCAATGAAAGGAGCCATTTGTATCTGAAACTGACTTCATGTTTAGGGTTCACCTTGAAGGGTCTTGGTCATTCTACAGTTTGAGTTGGAGGACTCAAGGACAGAAAGATAGAAACAGTTGTGATTTACCATCATTCTCACTAAAATAACAAAGTCTTCTCTGAGTGGAACTGGTTTGGACCGACAACACCGGCCGGTGAGATAGGAAGAAAAAGGGATTATCCCAGAGCCTGCACTGTTTAATGTTCAAACATGTACTAACTGGTCTGGCCTACACAACAGAGACACTCAACAGTATGACCCGAGACGTAAGTCATATATTAAAAAATGGACTTTTAAGACTCAGTGAGGTAACCCCTCATGTCCACTGGATGCGGCTATGCCACGTTGTGTTTGCCCCGCAGAGAACCCTGATTGTTCTTCAGCGATACGTTTCAATATTGTTTCAAGTTGTTTTGCCAACATTTTTTTGTGTTTTACAGAAGATAAAAAACCCCATTGTTTACAGCTGATTTATGATTGGTGACAGAAGCAAACGATAGTAACGTGGTAACACCACTAATTTCTTTAGCACATTAACGCAACGTGCGGTTTTTAGGTTGTAGCGAGCTGAGTTTTAAAACTAGAGAGAAAATACTGGTATCATATAAAACTAATAAACCTAAGGAATCCGTGAGTACCAACTATGTTATGTTAGCTTGTTGCAAAGCAGGTTAAGTAAAGCTCCAAACTTACGCTAAATTTTGGCGAGGAAAAACTGTCATGTACATTTTCAAAGGGTCCCTTGACCTCTGACCTCCAGATCAGTGAATGAAAATGGGTTCTCTGGGTACCCACGAGTCTCCCCTTTACAGACATGCCCACTTTATGATAATCACATGCAGTTTGGGGCAAGTCATAGTCAAGTCAGCACACTGACACACTGACAGCTGTTGTTGTCTGTTGGGCTGCAGTTTGCCATGTTATGATTTGAGCATATTGTTTTATGCTAAATGCAGTACCTGTGAGGGTTTCTGGACAATATCTGTCATTGTTTTGTGTTGTTAACTGATTTCCAATAATAAATGTGTCTGTACATTTGCATAAAGCAGCATATTTATCCACTCCCATGTTGATAAGAGTATTAAATACTTGACAAATCTCCCTTTAAGGTACATTTTGAACAGATAAAAAATGACAAACTCAATATTTAGAGCCCAGCTGCTCCGTTGTGGTTCAACAATGATCGAGATCTTTCCTGGACAGGAAAACCAATTCAAAATCCAAGTTCCAACAGTATTCTCCCATCATGCAACATTGACCATGGAAGTTTGAATCATTTTATTTTTCTTCTTTTGGGGCCAAAACTATTTCAAATGTAAATGAAAAAATTTGTGTCTGATTTATATTGTTTTTTATCTCTGTTATTACTATTATTAGTTATTATTGAAGGAAAGAAGAAAACATCAATATAACAGCTGATACAAACCTTTTGATCAATAACGTGTTTAAAGACAAAGGGCCCTATCTTACACCCGATGTGAAGCGGTGCACAGCACAGCGCAACTGTCATTGCTAGTTTCAGACCGACGCAGCTTTTCACACCCAGCGCCAACGCTCTGTAAGTAGCAAATGTACATGCGCCCATCTGTACGCCCATGGGCGTGCTAAAAATGAGGTGTGGTCAGGCGCTATGTTGGAGCTACTTCAAAGTTAGGCCCTCTCCCCCCAAACGGCAGCATTTTGAGGCTGATTGATCCGCGCGTTACGCACCTCTCCAGCTGTGCGCACGTGCGTGATGCATCTCCAGAGGATTCCGCTCAGCCGGTCCAAGCCCCCCCGTGGGTTGCATTGGAAAGGAACACCCCCCCGACCCGCGTTAAATAGGTTATCGGTGCATTTGCTCATATGCAGTCAAATGAAGTTGTCGATGGAAGACGGTGGAGGCAGAGGGTCCAACGGCCAAGCACCACATACATCTGCTCGCACACTTTCACGAGCAGATTCGTTTCCTCAGCAGAAAACGGTTCGCTTCTCCAATTTGCCAAATCTGCCTTTTAAATAGCAATGTGACCGGATGCAGGCGCACCTGGCCTTTAAAGGGAATGGGAGATGACACTCTGATTGGTTTAATTCCTGTTACCCCCAAAACACACCTCTGATTAATTAAGAGACTAAATACAACCCCTTTGCCCTTTGCACCTTATTTTGAACCAATATTATGCGCCGTTTAACTAACAAAAGTGGAGTTAGATATGCTCTAAATGCACTTGTGCCATGCACCATAGACCATGCACTATAGATCGTTAAAATAAGGCCCTAAGTCAGTAACAAATGATATGCATCATATTATAAATATGAGTTGAAGTAAATTGTTAATAAATATATACATGATTCACAAGTGAATTTCACGCTTCAGAGACGCAAGCTGCTGCGGCCACAGACAAATCCAGTGGACATTGAGGGTAAGTCTTGAGTGATCGCTGTACGTGTTGTGCTGCCTCGTAAAGAACAAACACAATGTGACTCTTCAGCGTCTGTCTAGTCTGTGTTGTGAGATGGATGATGAGAGTAATGTTCATGCTGAGGGCAGCTCTTGTTACCTCGTGTTCTCCAGCTTTTTAGCTTCATAGTGACTCTGACTGACTGGACTAAACAAGCTCTGATGATTGTCATGCTGCTCTGATAGAGCGGGGTCACCCACAGGTGTCAGAGACCGGTCCAGGACAGCTGAGTCGTGTGTCATGTAGTGTGCACCCTGTTTAACACAGAACCTGGAAGATATAAATAAGAGACTATACGTTTGATGCAGGTTACATTCAGGTGTGTGAGCAGAAGGACACTTGTAGAGGTATTCTTGGCACAACCCAACATCTTCATCCTCTCCACCTTTTCCCAGCCTGCAGCAGGTGCTGGTTTGATCTCCAACACTGTGAACATACCCCTGAGTCAGGGCACCAAATCTAGTAAATATACACTAATCTATGAGCTAAATACGGAGGCCAATTGCTTGCAATATATCAATATGCAACACCGGGGCAGTGTGTTCTAGTCTCTGTGCACTGACCACAGTGTGTGACAGCCGCTGCTCTCTGCTGGGAACATGGCCTACGCAGCCTTGAGTTTCCCTCTTCAGGTGCTGGAGCAGGTGGAGGTGGAGGAGAGCGCAGTGCTGCATCCATCCATCCATCTTCACGAAGCTGAGTGCAGACCATCAGCATCCTGAACCACAGATCCCACCGGTCCAGTCCTGGATGACTCCAGCCTTCACCAGCTTCAGCAGGAACTCCTTCTCTTTAGATATGTTGTGAGTCCAGGACTGCAGAGGGGACAGAGACACACAGGACAGGAGGTAGGTGCTGGAGGTTTTATTGTAGACAGCACAGTCCACTCAACAAATGGGTTCCTACGTTTCTCGCCTTTTAGCTCAACATAGACAACATGGAAATGTTTGCCCTGAAACAACCGATTCAGAAAACGTTTAAATAATGTTTCATTAATTATATTTGTTCACAAATTAAAAAAAAGTTATGAATCGCCATTATGAATGTCCCAGAGGAGCTGATATGGAGAGGGCAGAGAAGAGTACCGACAGCTTGTGAGAAGTGCCGCAAGAAAAAGTCCCGGTACGCCAAGGAGTCAAATGAAGAAGTGCCGTTACTGCGTCTCAGTAAGTACCGGCCCGTTTCGAGCCACTAGCAGGATCAGCCCATATTCCTGGAGAGTCAGCGTGGCTAATCTCCCCCTGGTATTACCATCTGATCTATCTGGATACATTATCTAGTCAATGACATCTGATCACAGGCCTTTACATACTGTAGTACAGTGGTATTAATACTGTAAGAGAACACTTACAGTCTTGTTTCTTCTCACTTTGTGATCACGTCTCCGTATGCAGGGTGAGGGTCTTGTGACAGCCAGAGACAGTGGAGTCATCTTTAGGGCTATTGTTCAGTAACCTTGCTAACTGAGTTAACATTACTGTCAGAAGGTAATCAGAGCCAGTGGAGAAGCTTGCTAACTCCAGTTTGATCGAATGTCAGTATCTGAGTAATTCTTTCAGCCTTGCTAAGGTTCTAAAGCCCATTCATTCTTATCTTTATGTCGTCTACTGACGTGCTGGCTGCTTGACATCTTCTATTGGTTTGTCTACATGATGCTGTCTCCAAGCAGCCACTGACTTGAATGAATGACAGCTCGTGAGTCACATGGATCTGGATCATTAGTGGTTCAGTCATCAGCAAACTTGGTGTCATTTTAAACTTATTTCAGTTTCTATCATTTTAAACTGAACAGCTTTGGGTTCTGGACTGTTGGTCGGACAAAGCAAGACAAACGAGAATGTGACCTCGGACTCTTTCCAATCACATTTTTTAAACTATTTTTTGTCATTTTGTAGACTAAATGATAATATGATAATCCATAATGAAAACTACCGTTAGTTGCAGCCATAGAAATAGAATAGGAGTAGAACGGACATTCCCGTTCAATTCAACGTAGCAGGATGGTCAGAGCGGCGGCCTTTTTTTAGGTGAACCGTTGTCATTGTGACGGTTGTGGTAGGCTAACATCCTTATCAACTAAACCGACTTATGGCGAGTCACAGACTCACTGAGGTGAGGTTTTATATTAACGACTAAACGAGCAGCGGCAGTAGTAACGTTACCAAGAGAGTGAATGAGTACAATTTAATGACTAAGTCTTTCATTCACACACTCTTGTCCCAGCGTAGGAAAGCACATTGATATCACCAGCCCACAACTTTGCTAGGCTCATTATCTGTAACCAGTGTAGCATTAAAGCATGGTGGAATTAGCAAATGAAATGGCGTACAGCTGCTAGTTAGCTGCCGTGCTTTAATGCTACACTGGTTAAAGAAAATGAGACGAACAGCGGGCTGGTGGCCAGCAGCAGCACCGGGTCTAACTGTCCCTCCGTCTCACCACTCCAGCCATCCACCTCTGGAGCTGCGTCCGCTCTCTTCCCGGTGAGCTGCGACCACACTTTACAGCCCCGCTGATGTGTGTTGTCACCACAACAACTAAATACAGTCGCCATTTTCTTTTGTGCAAGTCAAACGACCACGGACAATAGTTCAATGTCCGTTCTACTGCTTTGGTTGCAGCACTAAATAACATCACTATCAATATCAAGAGAATGTGAGATGCCAAAGTGCTTATACAAATGTTTGGTAAGAGTAGCTTGAAACAATCGTATAATGTATCTCAAAGTTTAACGGCCGGTACTCTATACTGGATACTTGATTTAACAACTCGACTACTACCAAGCTGTACCTGCCAGCTACCTCTCTGACATGAGGTGAGGTGATCATCTAGATCAGAGGTCTTCAACAGGGGGGTCGCGAAAATTTCTTCTTCTTATTTTTTTTTTTTTTTAATTATTATTATTTATTACAATTTATCTACTCACTGTACCTTGCACGTTTAAAATAAAAACATGAATATATGAACCTGTGTATTATTTGAATAGCTTAGTATTGAATGCACAATAACAAGGTACATTTATACATGGCACTAGGCCCAGTTTAATATAAAACACAATTTTATACAATATATATAGTAGGGGGTCCCTGCTCCATCTCTCCATCAGTTTGGGGTCCTTGGCCTGAAAAACGTTGAAGACCCCTGATCTAGATCATTCATTCAGAGTAAGACCCACAACTGCGGTGGTGTTTTTATACGGCAAAAAGACAAAAATAACAGTCTTCTTTGGCAAAGTGTAAATCATATCAATCATAATTAAAATTTGGGCTTTTACAATTTGAAAATCTCAATTTTTTCTTATTTTTGATTTCGATATAAAAACAATGAATCATTCATTTCTAATTTGGACTTTGTCTTGTACAAGACCTGAGATTAAAAAAAGATCACAAACATGATGGTGTTGGTGTCGTGAAGCCACCTACCACCAACAAACCCAACAAAAAAAAAAACCAGTCCATGTGGACTAATGGAGGACAGTAGAGATGAGCTTCTCTCCTGTCTCAATTATACATGCCAGGGGGGCGGGCCAAGCAGCTCGGTGCCTCTTTGAACTGAAACACAAGTCTGTGGCAGTCGCTGAAAATAGGATGAAGGGGATTGTATGTCTGTCTCAGTAACCTGGGCTAAGAGTGATGTATGATGCAGGCTGGACACCGGGAGACGGTGAAGTGGAGTGAATGGCAACTCAAGACACTGTATGTCGTGTGCCGCGACTGTGCTGCTTTCAAAAACCAACAACCCAGCGACGTTCCTACACTTGAGATTTCATACACATCCTAGGCCACTACACAGCATGCTGGGTAAATCCCTCCTGAGAGGCGTTTTAAATGAGAGAAAGGTCACAGTAAACTGTTCCAGTGCAGCGTAAACCTGGAAAACTAACAAATAGGATGCTGGTCGACAGGTTGGTCAGAATGCTAACAAATTTAGGGGATGTGAATATTGTGTGGGAGTATCGTCCGTTAAGAGTAAATGGATGGAGGAGATGAATCATCAACCTAAACTGTAAATTTCCCACCCAGAGTTAATAAAGTCAGACTGAGACATTCACAAATTTAGGCTACTAATGTGTCACAAATCTAGCAACAAAAAAAAGCCAAATGGCAACAAGGTTTCAGCAGCTACACTCATTTCATTAAAGGTTAACTTCGGTATTTATCAACCTGGACCCTATTTCCTATTACGTTCACTTAAAGTGTTTGTTTTTGCCACTGAAGGCTCAGATTGTTATTAGTGTGTGACAACATTATGGAAAGGACCCTACAGAGAAATAAAACCTTTTTCTCACCTTTCACTTGATCCGGTCTGGTTGTTATTGTGTCCAAGTCAAGGAGAAGTCTCGCTGTGAAATTTGAATATCTGTATACTCAGGCTCAGATAAATACGGGCAGAACATCGAATTCAAAGAGTTCATCCACATTGTTGAAATCATTTAAATATTCAGCCATGACATTATAAATCTTTTAGATAACACTAAGCTACGCTTTCTGTACTCCAACACAACAAACTCTGTCTGTTTCCACCATGGATGTATTCCACTATTCCACCGTTGTATTCCGGCAACACATCACCTCGCCAGATTTCACAACGAGACTTCTCCTTGAGCGACATTCTGTCCATAATGTCAGACAGTTATAATAACAATCAGAGCCTTTCATGGAAAAAATAAGCACAAACAGCCCAGGTGAGGGAGGTGTGGGTTGAAGCCAACAGTCTCAGTCTTAACGTATAGTCCCTCTTTTGAGCAATCCAATCAACTTGAAAGAATTTGATTTAGATCTGTCTCATAACTGTGTTCTGTTTTACTCAGAAATACGCCACATTATAGAAGATAAAGACTCTCCAACTGCACTGTGACTTTATGGGCAACACACTGGTCGCACTGCGTCCTTTTACACTCGTAGCACAGACAGTATTAAAATACTGTAGCCTCTACACAACAGACATGCTGGAGACTGTGTGGAGAGAAAAGTGGAGCAGATCACATCACATCACACCTACGTTTAATGGAAATTTATGAAAATGAGAAAATACTGGTATGGATGGGATGTGGGAAGAGTTGAAAGCGATAGTGGGCTATGAATTACCAAAGACATTTGTGGTGTTGCATCTAAGGCCCTGTTCAGACCTGGTATTAACATGCGTCCTCAGTGATCGGATCACAATGTCACAATGACCTTGACCTTTGAGCACTAAAATCTAATCGGGTCATCCTCGAGTCCAAGTGGATGTTTGTGCCAAATTTTTTTGCCAAAAAATCTGAGATATCGCGTTCACGAGAATGTTAGGTACATATGGACGGACGGATGGACAACCCAAAGACATAATGCCTCCGGCCACAGCTGTCTCCGGTGCGGAGCCATAAAAATAAAACTACTGTAGCCTGGATGTGCTAATCCGTGGAGCGAATGTGTTAAAATTGCTGCCAGACAGCGGGGTATGCTGATACCTCGATCGATGTCAACCCGCGATGACGTGTGTCTTGATACTGCCAGCGTGTGGGCTGACATAGAAAACGATGGCGTTCATTCTGGCGCAGATCGTACCCTGCTGCTGTTTGTTGCCCTTAAGTTTATTTTACAGGAAGATTGGATCAAGAAAAGGTGGGATACACATCAATGTGGCTTAAAGAACTGTTACTGTTACAGAGCTACATAAAGCTCTGCAATGTCTAGCATCACTTTTAGAATCTATTGTAGTATTCTACCAAATTAGGTCTGTAGTGGTATATTATGCTTTATTACACGGCTGTGTTGAATACTCCATTCTGATTGGTCAATCACGGCATTCAGCGGTCTGTAATTTCTCTATAACAGACCGTTTCTATGCATAACAGACCGTTGCTATGGGTACAGCTCTGATGTCGGACTCTGGAGGACTGTTTTTGTGTCCAAATATTGATTTTTCAGTAAGTAGCCGTGTAATAAGCGGGATAATGTACAACTAGAGGGTCATTGTTGTGAAAGAATCCCCTTCAGGGCGCTGAGAGACCGGCTCGCTGTACATTATCCCTTTCATACTATACTAGTATATACAGTATATATTATATTAGTGTATTATAGTTACCTCTTTGATGGCCGACATCCTGATCTTCTCATAGTAGTGCAGTGGGGCATGAGGGGTGCTCATGTTGTAGCCAAATCCAGCCACAGCTACTTCATCACAGTTGTGAAGGGCCATCGTTATGGCAACAGCCCCCAGGGTCGGGATATTCTGAAAAACAGACATCAAAACGTGTTCATGAAACTGAGCCATGACTTGTATCCCAGAACATGTGTACAGTATATAGTGAACATGTGTACAGTGTGTAGTGATCATGTGTACAGTGTGTAGTGATCATGTGTACAGTATATAGTGAACATGTGTACAGTGTGTAGTGAACATGTGTACAGTGTGTAGTGATCATGTGTACAGTATGTAGTGAACATGTGTACAGTATGTAGTGATCATGTGTACAGTGTGTAGTGATCATGTGTACAGTATGTAGTGATCATGTGTACAGTGTGTAGTGATCATGTGTACAGTGTGTAGTGATCATGTGTACAGTATGTAGTGAACATGTGTACAGTATGTAGTGATCATGTGTACAGTATGTAGTGATCATGTGTACAGTGTGTAGTGATCATGTGTACAGTATGTAGTGAACATGTGTACAGTGTGTAGTGATCATGTGTACAGTGTGTAGTGAACATGTGTACAGTGTGTAGTGATCATGTGTACAGTATGTAGTGATCATGTGTACAGTATGTAGTGATCATGTGTACAGTATGTAGTGAACATGTGTACAGTGTGTAGTGAACATGTGTACAGTGTGTAGTGAACATGTGTACAGTGTGTAGTGATCATGTGTACAGTGTGTAGTGATCATGTGTACAGTATGTAGTGATCATGTGTACAGTATGTAGTGATCATGTGTACAGTATGTAGTGAACATGTGTACAGTGTGTAGTGAACATGTGTACAGTGTGTAGTGATCATGTGTACAGTATGTAGTGAACATGTGTACAGTGTGTAGTGATCATGTGTACAGTGTGTAGTGAACATGTGTACAGTGTGTAGTGATCATGTGTACAGTATGTAGTGATCATGTGTACAGTATGTAGTGAACATGTGTACAGTATGTAGTGATCATGTGTACAGTGTGTAGTGATCATGTGTACAGTGTGTATTGATCATGTGTACAGTGTGTAGTGAACATGTGTACAGTGTGTATTGATCATGTGTACAGTATGTAGTGAACATGTGTACAGTGTGTAGTGATCATGTGTACAGTATGTAGTGATCACGTGTACAGTATGTAGTGAACATGTGTACAGTATGTAGTGATCATGTGTACAGTATGTAGTGAACATGTGTACAGTATGTAGTGATCATGTGTACAGTATGTAGTGAACATGTGTACAGTATGTAGTGAACATGTGTACAGTATGTAGTGATCATGTGTACAGTATGTAGTGAACATGTGTTATTTAATCTGTACGGTTCTCGTGTAGATGTCTTACAAATGTGAAATCTGAAGAATGCCTCTATTTATAACAGCCTAATGGTAACACTTTGTTTTCAGACTGTGTTGGGCTCCCTGCAGCATCTGCTGTGTGTTCACAGAGGCCTTCATAATGCACACAGACAGACGGTGGAGTCAGCTAGCAGAGCTCCAGTCCTGACCATTAACTCAGCGCCGTGTGTGAAGCAGCTCACTGTTCCTGCTACGTCTCTACCTAGAACTGGACACAAAGTGACTGCTGGGAAAACAACAGCTCTCTCACCCCTCTGCCCATCTGTCCACTGTTGTGAGGTAATCCGATCAGCTTGAAGGAGGCCTCCTGGATGAAGTAGGGGTTCAGGATGCGCATGTCGCCGGGTTCCCTCGGAACGTGCTTGGCCACCGACTTCCAGAAGCCATCAGTGCTGCGCTGAGACACAAAGAGAGAGGAAATCAAACCGCGTGGTTAGTTTGACCCTCACACTGAACAAAATGTGCATACAATCAAAACACAAATACACAAAAACACAATCATATGAATAAATACAGTTTTACCACTGGTCACACTGGAACTAAAATACAATCTACAGCAATGTGCCAATCGTTTGGTATAGAGCTGAGTGACCAAGTGAAGTTTTTCATAGGGCATATTGAAACTGCAAAAGTTATAATTAGCCAAATAAATAATATAAATAATAGGGCTATCAATCGATGAAAATATTTAATCATGATTAATTGCATGATTGTCCATAGTTAATCATGATTGATTGCAAACTAATCACACATTTTTTATCTGTTCAAAATGAACCTTAAAGGGAGATTTGTCAAGTATTTAATCCTCTTATCAACATGGGAGTGGACAAATATGCTGCTTTATGTAAATGTATGTATATATTTATTACTGTAAATCAGTTAACAACACAAAACAATGACAGATATTGTCCAGAAACCCTCACAGGTACTGCATTTAGCATAAAACAATATGCTGAAATCATAACATGTCAAACTGCAGCCCAACAGGCAACAACGGCTGTCAGTGTGTCAGTGTGCTGACTTGACTATGACTTGCCCAAAACTGCATGTGATTATCATAAAGTGGACATGTTTGTAAAGGGGAGACTCGTTGGTACCCATAGAACCCATTTTTGGGTCAAAGGACCCCTTCGAAAATGGCCATGCCAGTATTTCCTTGCCAAAATGTAGTGTTATTTAGCAACAAGCAATGACGTGATTGGTACCAATGGATTCCTTCGGTTTTCTAGTTTCCTATGATGCCAGTATCTTCACTCTTCACTCCCGCTATAACCTCCGAAATATCAATTGAAATTAGGAGTGTTAAAACCAATTTGCGTTAATGCGTTATTATAACGTTACCTTTGACTGCCCTGATATATAAGTAATCATATAGCAGAATAATAGAAACACAGCCAATATATCAGAACAAGCTTGAGAGCTTGTCAAGAAAACCATCAGATTTCAGTCCTTTTTCTACTAATCTCTATAAACAGATTCTGAATTCACATGTAGAATCTGTAGGCAACGGGACAAGACTTTGGTATCGGAAGCGTTGTGGATTCTACCTGTAGTCCGAGTATTGACCAATCATGTTCGAGCAGGCTTTGGTTGAATCCAGGTACACAACCCGTGTGGAGAGCAAAAGAGGCGGAACGTATTGGCCAAACTGGGAACCCACCGGCTATCGTCTGACGATGATTTAGCTGTTTACTGGTTTATAATGAGCTTGTAAACTAAAATAGAATTATCAAAACATTAAATCTAATGACAATCTCTAGATAGCTTTAAAGCCTCTTTCAGCTCATTGTTTTGGTTTTATAGCAGATTTACTATTTTGGTTCAACAATTTGCATCAGCCTGGTTTCCAGTAGCAGCAGGTGGATGTTCTCAGTGTAAAAGCTGTACACTACCTGCCAGGCAGACACAGGTAGAGACTAGCTGGTTAACATAGTGGAGCATTTAGGAACTAATATAAAGAGTAAAGATATTTTTCTCAGGGGCTGGTGGAGACCAAAAACTGAGCTAAAAGGAGAGTGAATATTGGACTTGTTGCTCTGTGTAATGTGTAAATAGGGAACTGTTTGCCAACATGTTGGCTATTACAAGTTGTACAAGTTGATGCTACGTCATGGCTGTTTGTCTGTCGGCTTTTATTGAGTTCCTCCGGCCAAAAACCCCTTTAATGCAGCTTTCAGTGCCACACGGGGCAGAGAGTCAGGACCATTCACAGCCATTGTGATCTGTATGGGTTTTATTTGAGATATTATAGCAATTAATAGCTCATAAACAATTATTGGATCGGGGCTGTTTTAACTAATGCAATCATATTAGGGCTTTCTAGCTATTATTTTGAGGTTTTTATTAAGGTTCAAAGTAACAAAGCAGTATAAATACCATTTTGCAAGTAAGGAATGTTTGTGACTTGATAACAGCCCAACCGATACATAGTGAGTGGGACATTTTACAGTTGAAAGGTTAACACAAACTGTTTCTCAATGACCTCAAACATGTTAGCATTTCTGTACTGACATTTATTGTTCATTATAAAGTATAAAATATCAATCAAGATATTTTATTTTTATTTATATATATATATATATATTTTTTTTGATTAAACACAAAACACGACTTCACTTTGGTTCTCTATCCTTATTTCCTTTACTGCTGTTAATATACAAAATTCTAAATTCTTAAACAAAAAAAACCCCCAACATACTTATTGACAGATATATCAGTCATCATAAATAATAATGCTGAATAATGACCATTAATATTCACACTGTAAATATTTAGCAATTCTTCTTACTATCACCAGGTGGGATGGGATGCAAAGTGGACAGGGGTGGAAAATATGATGGTGCTCGAGCCTCCCAGTGAAAGCAATAGCCTGAGCTGAGGCCTCTGGAGGGGGGGGGGGGGGGGGGGGGGTCAACACCATTAAAACACTGATGAAAAACAAGCGGAGCAAACAAAGCCAGTCAGAGGAGGAAGCCCCTGTATCAGTATACCCGGGGCCATTACACTAATTACCAGCAGCCTGCCCGGCAGGCCTCATGTCTCCTTGTGAACAGTTACTGGGATACCTGCCTCTGAGCTCGCTCAGGTATGCTGGAGAGAGGGGCAGGGACAAACCAAACAGCAATGATATGAGCTATTAGCTTACTAGCATAGCAATGTTACCCTGTTAGCTCCTACTGACGGATCAGGTGGTAATCCTGTCTGACTGAGACCATTTTGCTCTTCCATCCGATTGGGAAACCTAACACCTCTGCTCTGCTGGCAGCACCAGGAGGACACGAGTCTGTGGAAAACCCATCTGCACACAGCATGCGACATCAAATGACAAGCAATCATCACATCCCTTTAATGACAGAGTCAGTGAATGTGCTTATATACATTTACTTCAGATAACTCTGAGTCTAACTAAGGTTAGTAGATATGCAGAAAATCAGTCTAGTCTATGTCCCGAAGTAGAGCTGTACTCTATTCATTTCATTTATAGCCCTTTTCCAGTGCAGGGACTTAAACAAAGTGTGACCTGGGGCTTCCCATAACCTACACCTTGTGATGCTTCAGGACAAAGTTCTTCACTGCATTTACACTGTATTTTACAATTTGGGAACATAGACTGTATATAAAGATGGACGGCATGACAGCTCCCCAAAAGTGAAGCCAAAACATCTGGATCGCCTTCTGGTGGCTGGCTGCAGTATAGGTCATAAGTCCCGCCTCCTCCATGTTAGCGGATGGGACATGGGCCAAACTAAAAAGTCAAAGTACACGTCAAATACATTTTTCCCAAAGATGGTTTCTGTCATTTTAGGTAGTTCTTATCACGCTGATGTATGCTCAAGTGTTCATTTTTCTGATAAGTTTGGTTTTAATTAGTTATTTGATGCTATAAAAAGAGGGTGAGACATCATGATTGACAGCTGTGAGTCTCTCTTGCTGACGAGTTGCGACCGTGCTCGGCTCGCGATTGGTTCGGGTGACCTCGATACCGCGACTCCACCGCCCGATCACTGCTGTGCAGACTCTGGCTCCAAATGACGTCAAAATCTCAAGATGGCAACTCCCGTATCCGGGATATTTTGGCTTCTGTACAGTGGGAGGAAGTGGAGACACGTCGTCCGTCTTTATATACAGTGTATGTTTGGGACATTTAGGATATACTGTATGTCATTAACAAGATTAAGTCTATAGCCACTAGAGCCACGTCCCTACAGACTGAGCTACTGAATATGACCTGCTAATCATCAGCATGTTAGCACTGTCATTGTCAATGTTAGCATGCTGATGTTAGCATTTAGCTCAAAGCACTGCTGTGCCGACGTAGAGCTCATAGACGATAAAAGAAGTGGAGAAAGTCACCGTGACATCACCCATTGGTTTGTGGACTACGGTTCTGAAGCCTCGAGTTCGGCATTTTGGCCGTCGCATCTTGGCTTTTGGCTGTCGCCATCGTTTTTGCAACCAGAAGTGACATGAGAGGGTGGAGCTACGTACAACTGTTACAACTTTCATGAACTGAAAACACACTGTGAAAACTCCCAGACCGGACAACGCCGTGGTAGCAACCTGTCAATCACAAGGTAGCCCCGTCCTAAAGCATCCCCTGCTTTATGGTTTATCTGACTCTAAATGGGACCATAATTTACTAAATGAACATCATGCTGTATTGAAGAAGACTTGAAACTAGTGATTGAGAACATAAACTCATGTTTACAATGTTTACTGAGGTAATAAATCAAGTGAGAAGTAGGCTCATTTTCTCATAGACTTCTATACAATCAGACTTCTTTTAGCAACCAGAGGAGTCGCCCCCTGCTGGCTGTTAGAAAGAATGCAAGTTTAAAAGGCACGTAGCATTGGCTTCACTTCTCAAACCTTGAGACTGCCTACTGGTACAGCCTCACAGAGCTGCTAGCATAGCTGTAGAATCTTGTTCTATCATTAAAAAGTAATTCTAAAAAACTGACAAAGATTCTGTGTGGGATTTAAGATAAGATAAGAACTGCAGGGTTCTTCTCTTCTAATATAATATCAAATCCATTTGTTGATGCTTCCTGTGGAAAATACTTTGTCCACAGAACCAAGTCAGCCATGATGGATATCATTTGTGTCCTTACAGTACAGCACAATGCCAGCTCTCAGTGTCTTTGCCACTTTCCTTATCTTAGGGCAATCAGTTTTCCTCCAGCCAACACTTGTCCATTCATAACTAATGAGTGTGTGTGTGTGTGTGTGTGTGTGTGTGTGTGTGTGTGCTGGTGTGTTGTCTGAACTCCCCTGCTTTAGGGGGTGGAACTTGATCTACCGTCCTGAAGTGTTGTTGTAAATAAAGCCGGTCTCATCGTTTTCAAAGTCCTTTAACACTATTACTGTTTATTCAGTGTCAAATGTTACACCTGTACTGCCTTTACACACTGCCAACAAACAACACGTCTTGTGCTGTTTGTGTGTCTCAATCCCAATCTCTCTCAGAAAGCATTCATTGTGTTGCACTCAGTTGTACGCACAGAAAGTGACAGATATAGGTGCATGAAGAATGAAAAAAAAAGAGAGAGAAGTTTGAACCAATCACTGTGTAAAGTGGGTGTGGTTGTTGGATTGTCTGTTACGGGAAGTTGCAGCCCCATAATTCTGATGTCAGGAAGGTGTAAAGGGAGGGGGTTCAGACACTGTTGGACGATACAACTAGCACTTCATTGAAAGCATATTGAGGCCCTTATGGATACACTGACACAAGGTCTACTGTAGACAATCAAATCTATCATCATTAAATCATGCAGGTTTTCCGACTTCATCCTGATTGTGGCAACATTGCAGAGGATACCACAAATAACTAACTGACAAACTTGTAAATTCATTCATACACACAAAGAAAGCAATTTGAGGAGCAATGCTCTTTGTTTTCTGGTTGCTTGGCAATGAAAATGGAGTGTGGGTTTTACCAGCATGTTTAAGCATGTGTGAAATAAAAAATAGACTAGACTGGAAGTGTAAAAACACGCCACAGCGATAATGCAACCCTGTGTCCCACAAAATTACGTCCCCGTACGACTCAATTGCATTCTCAATTACATTTCGAGGGAAGTGTATTTTCTCCCGGATTACGGTCACAGTTTTACTCACGTGGTTTAATCAACGTTGTCAACTGAAACAAAATAAAACAAGAAACGGAAATGGCTGACACTTTTTAATGAAGTATCGCAAGTACAAACATTCTGTGCATCATTCCAGGCAGCTAACTGATGCAAACCATTTGGGTGAAGTATTCCTATATTAAAAGGATACTACCAGTGCAATTTTGTTTTCAGATTTACGCCTGTAAAGTCTAACCATGTCGACGGATTCCAAAGATTGTGACTGCATCATCTCGTGTTAGGAAAACAACTCATACAACTAAATTGCATTCTCAATTACATTTCGAGGAAAATGTATTTTTACGGTCGCAGTTTTTAACAGTTTTAAACAGTTTTAAACAGTTTTAAACAGTTTTAATCATGTGGTTTAAGTTGTAAATTGAAACAAAACAAAACAAAAAACGCAACAAAACTACTTTGTTAGGTTCAGTTAAAACACATCATGGTTTGGCTTAAAATGACTACGTTTGTTACATTATTAAAGCTGCAGTAGTCAGTATATTTTTGGCATCATTGGGCAAAAATTCCATAATAACCTTTCAGCATATTGTAATTCAAGTGTTCTGAGAGAAAACTAGACTTCTGCTCCTCATCATGGCTCTGTTTTCAGGCTTTAGAACATCTAGCGCGTGACGGGACACTTTGACCAATCACAGGTCATTTCAGAGAGAGAGCGTTCCTATTGGCTGTGCTCCGGTCATGTGACCGGAACTTGGCGTTCCTTCACCGGATTTCACAATGGCAGCGGCGTCACAAACATTCTCATTTTACAGCTAAACCGTGCACTACAAGATGATTCTGAAAACATTTGAGGTGAGAAATAGACATTAACGTAACAGAATATTGATTCATATTTGATCAGCGCTGGCTAGTTTGACCGTTTCATTGGAGTTTGTGAGTGATTGACAGCCGGCTCTCATAGACGGCAGCTGGACAGCGGACCTCAGATCAGCTCTTACTGCTTGTTTTCCTCCGGTCTGTGAAATCTTGCAGATGTCGTTAGGAGCACCGGGGGACACAGGGGAACATGATTTTTTTCAGGTTACCTGTTTCATGTACTACTGTCACGATATAGAAACCGTTTTATAAAAATAACCTTTTAAAATCATATTTGCTCCAATCTCACCTACATCAGCTTTAAGCTACGGATGTAAATTAAAATAAGTGAATGTTGATTTTCTAGTTTCACACGGGACATGAACGGAGGTCTCCTGGGTGAAAGTCCTGTGTTTGTTTGACCAATCAACCTCCCCAACCTCCTCCCTACACAGATGGATTTGTGTTGAGACATCGAGAACAAACGTTATCCGCAACAAAACAAGTTTCCCTCGAAACGTGATTAACAACGCAGTTCAGTTGTATGGGAACGTCATTTTCAGGAGACAGGGCAGGATAATGTGATGGAGTGTGTTGAGAGCTGCTGTGGATGGCAGCATTAGCTAAAAAACTGTGTTTGTCAGTTCCACTGTAGACAAGACATGGGCCTGTCTGTTGACAACAAAAGGTAGGGGGATGTTGCAATGCAGCTGCAACAGCGTACAGGCTGTCAGTGCTTCCACCTGTCGTGGAGGTGAAATGTGATCCAGGAGTAGGACCACCCTGGTGATTGCCACATGAAGCCCTGGCTTCCCTCTCTGCCTCCAGTGCTGTAGTAGACTGACAGCTGCTTTCTGATGTGCATCAGAGCTGAAGTCTCCTACTCCCCACTCACAGCCCTCTGGCTGGAGTTGGAGAGGCATGTTTGTTAGACATCAGGGGAGTGTCAGTACTAAGAGTCCAGTACTGGCAAAGGGCAAACAAATGTTCCCACCACTTCTCCAAAAGGTGCACCAATCAAAACTAAGCAATGGAATAAAATATCTGAGGTATACCTTGAGTATCTTTACAAATATGTTTGTTAAAAATGTGTTTTTGCTGGTAAACCTAAGGATAAACAGAAACATGAGTGTATTCATCTCTTCTCCCTCCAGGTCAATATGTGGAAAGCTAACTGATTAAACAAGCTGTCCTGCTGTTCGGTGTACATCAAGTAAGGGATAATGCCCGATGAGGTGTCCATTATCAGGAATTAATGGACGACGGAAAGGCCAGAACGGTTGCCTCCGCAAAGTCCTTTAAATCCTGATTATGGACACATCTAAGGGCATTATCCTGCTTATACCATGGTCACTTGACAAAGAAAAACAAATTAAGACCAGTCATTTTTTATATTTTCATTCATTTTACAACCAAAATCTAAAGTTTTTCACAAGCCATGAATCTGTTTCCCTGGTAACACCTGAGGGTTTGCTAATACCTGGAACAACCATTACCATCCCATAATGTTCATATGCAATGGAAACATTGTTCACTACTCCAGTAAATAGGATGAACCTTCTCTACGACTTAGCAACGGGAGATATTTCTAGTCCTCTCAGTTCATAGAACCCTTTAGCTCAGCTATGAGCCAGAATGCTAACGTTTATGATAGCTAGATTCAAAATCAATCAGACTGCGTACGGTTGAAAAACAGTAAATATAATTTGACAGTATGTTTAACAACAAGACTAGCTAGCTGTCCAGCCATGTCATTGTCCCCAAAGCAATATCAAGATATCACGGGCAAGTCAAACAGTGACCGGGATGTGTGTGAGATGTGATACAACGTATCAGGAAGTTCAGAGGAGCAGTGGAACGGACTTCTTGCAGTTTGTGTGTTCCAGTCGCCACCCTGTGGAGTTCAGAGGATGAGATGCTGAAGGACTGAAGGTCTTTGCACACCAAGTCCGTGTTTCTCATCCAAAATTGTTGCACGTTTAAAAATAAGTACAACCTCACGTTATGTCAATCATGTTTATACACTAAATCACAAACTTTCGTCCGTCATTAAAGTTTTCCAAACAGGTTCGATTTTCTGTGTTTTTTCGCATCTGTCAAAAGGCAAAAGAGGGTTGTTTGACCACTCAGAGCCACCGTCCATGGAAAATGGACTTGTTGTGCAAAGACCTTAACACTCAGTGTTGTAAATAAGATATTCAGATATTTTTGTAGCCAGCGTATTACTGTAGAACGCTGAACAGAACTTTTCACTGGAACTACTTAGTAGGTGTCCATTATCAGGAATTAATGGACACTCTGCAGCCAATCATTATATTATGTCATATATATATAGTTATAGAGTGTCTTGATTGACAAATTATCTTAAACATTTATGTTTGCCTATCAAAGCAGCTTATAAGAATACCAACAATGACTATATGGTACAGTACCTCCTATCACAGGCTATAGTAATCGTGTTTTTTTAAAATAAATATTTATGTGTTTTTAGTCAATGACCACCTGGCTAAAACTAATGCAGTCTAAAACAACAGCCCAGCAAGAAATCCTCCCTTAGTGAAGGTTATAATGTTTTAAATAGGGCTGTCAAAGTTAACGTGATAATAACGAGTTAACGCAAATTAGTTTTAACACCACTAATTTATTTAACGCGTTAACACAACTTGCAGTTTTAAAGCTTTTTAAAACTAGACCCTGATGAATCCATCGGTACCAACCATGTCGTACTGGCTGGACAGGAAGGAAGTTAAATAACGCTCCAAACTTACACTAAATTTTGGAGAGGAAAAACAGTCATATCCATTTTCAAAGGGGTCCCTTGACCTCTGACCTCCAGATATGTGAATGTAAATGGGTTCAAATTTGTGTCAAACTGTACGCCGACATTGTTCAACTGAAGTTGGGTTTATATGTGGACACTTGAAACATTTCATTACGACGGCATCGCCCGAATGTGTCGATCAGCGGAGCGATTCAAAAGCAGACTGGACGGAGAGTCCGTTCCCCCCCGCAGTGTTCAGACAGCCTCCCACTGCAGATTCACACCGTGATAAAGTAATCTCTAATGCTATAAGAGTGTTTATCGCTGCATATACGACCATACGCCATCATAAACTATACAGAATTAAAGCAGATGGTCAAAGAGCGTGAGCCTTCACGTATGAATGTTAGTCTGTTGTGCCTGCCCTGTAGAAACTATAAACTATAAACTATAAACTATAAACTAGCAGAAGCAGCAGTTGAGGATTTACCAACAGCCTTAAGATGGAACATTACATTTACATCACAGACTGTAATAGTAAGAATTATGACCAATGAGCCACTGTTGAATGAGTGGGAGATAAAAAGCTATACTTTTTTTTTAGCATAGTTCTGGTTGAGCTTATGCTTCAATTTATGTTGATGGTCTTAGTTTATAATTTCATCATATTTATATGAAAATAACAAAGCTGCATTTTTTTGTTTGTACTAATGACTGTAGACGACCTAGAGTATTCTTTCTATTAAGATATGTCAATGAAGAAGTGTTTATGTTCCTTATGGAAGCCATACTTTTGTTAAGGTAAACATTTGTTAACTTATTTTTGCCAAATAAATGAAAAGCATGTTGAAATCAGAACATGACCTCCTCGCTGTAACAGAAATGTACCGAACGAACCGAAAACTGTGACCCCAAAACCGTGATATGAACCCAACCGGTAATTTAGTGAACCGTTCAACCCCTACTATAAAGTAGTTTAAAGTTTTTGTTCAAACTGTTTTAGAGCGTTGGTGATTAATTGTAATGTTTGTGTTACTGTTAAATTGCATGGCACTATATTTACTCTACTTTCATTGATATAAATGGGGTAGGACAAATACAAGGGTATCAGATCTGCCAGTGTTTTCTACCAGGATTCAGTAAGCTTTGACACAAACACATCTTCAAATCTTTTATCTCTCCTCACTCTCTTACTGGCAAAGGGTCAACATTCAGAGTTCTCATTTTTAGCTGTGGCTGACTGTTGCTTTTCCAGCAGCTCTAGCTAGTGTCTGTCTGTCTGTGACTGTCCGTGGGGTAGAGGAAGCACCACTCTCTGACCATCCTCTACCACTGTGTGTATTTGTAGTTCAACAAGACCAAAAGAGTGATGAGGTGAGTCTTTTACAGAGAATCGACCAGTTGATCACAGTATCAGCCATTACTTGCTTTTATCCTCTTATTTATATCTATTTAGAGATCTATGAACATTTGACCCCGTTTGTTTTCCTGTCAGGGAGGAATGGAGAGGGAGTACAAAGCAGGTATGTTGTGACTCGGGCTGCAGGAATGTGTTCCCACTCAAGCATGTCCGACCATAAAGCCTGTACCCACAGCCAGTTGTTGGAACAGAGGCATGCAAATGTGACAGCAGAGGAGGCAGCCTCGGTATCCTGGTTGATGTTGAGGCTTATAATAACTACTAAAGGCCTAAACGGAAGGATAATATTGATAAACAGGTCTGTAATTATTACTTTAACACACACACACACACACACACACACACACAGGTAACCCTCCCTCTGTACTACAATCCAAGGTATGAGCATCTGTAATGAGCAGCAGGCCTCTCCACATACCCAATCTCCTCTCCTCTGTGGAGTGTGTGCATCATCGTCAGCCAATGAGTAGGGCTGCCCCCTAAAGGTTGATGATTCAAATCATCAGACCAATTTTAAAGGGTCAGTGTGTAGGATTTGGTGGCACCTGGCGGTGAGGTTACAGATTGCAACCAAATTGAAATTTCTCCGGTGTGCCAAGCGTGAAGGAGAACTACGGTGGCCGACGCAAAAACGCGGCCGGCCCTCTCTAGAGCCAGTGTTTGGTTTGTCCGTTCTGGGCTACTGTAGAAAACATGGCGGCCGGCTCCATGAAAAGGAACCCGGTCCATACGTAGATATAAACGGCTCATTCTAAGCTAACGAAAACATGATTCTTATTTTCAGATAATACACTAAAGAAAACAAACTCATTAATATATATTAATAGATTCTATTTTTGCTAGTTGATCTCCCTTCGTTTTAAGACTGCTCATTGTACACAGAACACATTTACAGTTTAAAAATCACCAAACTACAAAACTAACTGTGATGGAACCAGAGGGCAGAGCACCGGCAAAGAGTCTAGAAGAAAAGAGACAAAACTCTGGTGCTTTTTTGTCAATAGTTGCTAGATGGTGCTGCGGTAGTGCTGCCGCCATTTTGGACTGAAAACACCAATAAGTTCGTGGCCATGGATGTAGAAAGAGACGTCTGTAAATCAGAGGATAATTATTTTCGAGATAAATCAACTTCCCAGTAGGAACACTTAAATAGCCCTCATTTAAATCATGATGTCCTTAAAGTTGTAAAATGAACTAACAGCTGAATCCAGAGTTATTTTCCTCGGCATAATGAACGTGCATTAGACTCTGCTAGCTGTATGCTGTATTCATCACTTTTATAATCTTATAATCCACCCATGGGCTGTATGCTGTCAACCTGTACCGTGGAGGTATTAACAACTCTGTTCCCAAACAACCGGCTATCGGCCAGTAGCTTTCTTGCTGGACCCGATTAGCAACTTTATTACGAAAAGTGACTAGCGACAAATCCAACGATTTATTCAGACAATCAGGGGGAAATCTTGCGTTTTTAAGATTGTAGCGAGCTCAGTTTTAAAGCTAGAGCGAAGATACCGGTATCATACCATCGGTACCAACCATGTCATACTAGCTTGTCGAGAAGGAGGTTAAATAACGCTCCAAACATACGCTAAATTTTGGCGAGGAACCCTGTCATGGCTATTTTCAAAGGTGTCCCTTGACCTCTGACCTCCAGATCAGTGAATGTAAATGGGTTCTACGGGTACCCACGAGTCTCCCCTTTACAGACATTCCCACTTTATGATAATCACATGCAGTTTGAGGCAAGTCATAGTCAAGTCAGCACACTGACACACTGACAGCTGTTGTTGCCTGTTGGGCTGCAGTTTGCCATGTTATGATTTGAGCATATTGTTTTATGCTAAATGCAGTACCTGTGAGGGTTTCTGGACAATATCTGTCATTGTTTTTGTGTTGTTAATTGATTTCCAATAATAAATATATACATACATTTGCATAAAGCAGCATATTTGCATATATGTCTGACGGCAAGGTAAAGTGGTGAAAATACTCTAAATATAGCGTACACATAAACTGATATTGATTTTTTATAAGTGAGCCTTTCTTTTAGGTGTCTAAAATACATTTTGCTGCTGCCCCCATCCACAGCAGTACATTGCTTTGCTCCCATGCTGGTACTCCTCTCTGTTTCGCCAAGCTGGGGGCGTGCCGACCGCCATCTACTGTAGGTAATACACTGACTATGGAGAAGTACCTTATACAAACCCTCTTCAGAACACCCAAACTATCCCTCTAAATTGCACTCTTGCTGGATTATCTACATCTCAACTGTCTCGGAGAATAGAATATCCCTCTGCAACCATCTGCCTTTCTATATTTCTCTCTATGATCAGTCAAGACCTACATGTCACCGTCCTGGCCCTCCCTACAACTCCCCAGGCTGCCTTTCCATTTCTCTGCTCACCTGGCTCACAGACTTCCCTCTCTCCTCCCCTCCTGCTATAGTTTCTCTTCACTTTTAGCCCACAGAGGAACTGCCTGCACCCTGCTGCTGTTTCCTCTGGTTTCGAGTGCCACAGGCTTTTGCATGCCACAATGTATTGTTATGTAAACAAGCAGGAAACCCACTCAGGTGCCCAGCATGTGTGTGCATATTTATTCATCATGGCCATCACTTCAGCAAACATATAGGAAGTCGGTGCTGTTTCCCTCCTTCCTTTTAAACATTATTAAACTACCAAGTTACCGAAACACATTTGTCACATAACATGGCAGAACAAAATGATGGTATTATATGTTTATTTTAGGGCTGTCAATCGATTAAAATAGTTAATCGTGATTAATCGTAAATTAATCACACATTTTTTATCTGTTCAAAATGTACCTTAAAGGAGATCTGTCAAGTATTTAATACTCTTATCACCATGGTAGTGGACAAATATGCTGCTTTATGCAAATGTATGTATATATTTATTATTGAAAGTCAGTTAACAACACAAAACAATGACAGATATTGTCCAGAAACCCTCACAGGTACTGCATTTAGCATAAAACAATATGCCCAAATCATAACATGGCAAACTGCAGCCCAACAGGCAACAACAGCTGTCAGTGTGTCAGTGTGCTGACTTGACTATGACTTGCCCCAAACTGCATGTGATTATCATAAAGTGGGCATGTCTGTAAAGGGGAGACTCGTGGGTACCCATAGAACCCATTTACATTCACATATCTGGAGGTCAGAGGTCAAGGGACCCCTTTGGAAATGGCCATGCCAGTTTTTCCTCGCTAAAATTTAGCGTAAGTTTGGAGCGTAATTAAACCTTCATTGCGACAAGCTGACATGGTTGGTACTAATGGATTCCTGAGGTTTTATAGTTTCATATGATGCCTCGGGATCCCCCAGTCAGAGCTGGTTAACGTGGCCCGGCAAAAGGAAGTGTGGGGTCCTCTGCTAGAGCTGTTGCCCCTGCGACCCAACCCCAGGATAAGAGGTTGAAGATGAGATGAGATGATGCCATGATCTTCTAGCTTTAAAACTGAACCCGCTACAACCTCCAAAATATTGATTTACTTTAACGCGTTATTATCACGTTAACTTTGACAGCCCGAATTCTAAATCAAATCTAATGTCAATTTGTGTTATTTCTATCAGTTATATTGTGTGGCGCGCTGACGCCTCAGTATACCTATAATCAGTACTGGAGCATTAGCCATCAGATGCCAGGTGTTTTTCTTTTAAACTGTTAGCGTTACTTATTTCTACTCATTTGACAGTTGAGGTGCTGTGGGTCCTCAAAATAACGCTGCAGTGAGCGAGGGTGGTAAAAACACACTCTCTCTCTCATCCCCGCTGGGAGGAGCCAAGTTGATGAATGAATGCGAGTGAGGGAAGCGGGGAGCCATGTTAGCCAAATGGAAAGCAACCTATGAATATCTGCAACAAATTTAAGGCCAATCCATCCGACAGTTTTTCAGAAATTTCAGTGTGGACCAAAGCGGTGCCATCAATAGAGCCACGCTAAAAATTGGTTTCCGTCAGCCTTCTGTTTCTGACTTTTTCAAAAAAATGTTGTGATATTTGAGAATTCTTGGTGTTTTTCAATGTACAAATCAGAAATCTGCATAAAAACAGGTGGATGGAAACAGTCTCGCTATCCATCCCTATCACCAACCGTCAAACTCAAGAGTCATCAGCTGCCTTACCAGCCTCTGGTTGAACACCATGTGTCGGAGCCACTTGAAGTCCAGAGCTTTGAAGGCAGAGAGGACAAACAGGGACTCGGTCTCGTAGCGTTCAGTCTTCTGGATGGCCCCCTCTGGATAGGTGATCCTCATGGTGGTCTTGGAGCCGACGTCTTTCTCAAAGCCTCTCACTGGGGCCTCATTTAACCTGCAACACACCGCTGCAGAATCAATCATAAAATGCCCTCTCCACAATAATCACAACTGGGTAATACTTTTCATTTTCATCTGCAATTGTACAACATTTGTCAAAATCGACAAATACAAAAGTTGAAACAATGTCTTCATGACTATTATGACAGTAGTCGAGTTACATCAAGTACATTTTTATAAATACATAAAGCCCATCATCACTGCTTTAGAACGTGTACAACATATGACACCGTCTGTCCTTGGATATTGAAGACCAGATGGCTCATTATTATATAATAAAATGGACAAACAAAGAAATAAATAAATAGGCAACGAAATAAACAAGTGATCAATTATATTAATAAAGAGTTAAATCAATTAAAACCTCTCCCTAAATCAATAAGTGGGCAATAAAATAAATGAATAAGCAATTAAATATCCAAATCAAGATAAATAACTATGTTTAACATTATAAATCTCCACTCCAGCTCTACTCTATATGTTTTAATATAGAGATCTGTTTGAAGGATGGCCTTTTTTTAACAGCACATTTTTTTTCTCCCGCTAAGTCCTCTTTAATTTATCTCGTGGCTTGTTAGAGAGGCAGACAAAATCTACTGTGTCACACATATAGACTGTATGTAGTTCTCACACGCTGGTCTGAGGTCTGGACTACGAAGCATTATTTGGCTGTTAGCGAGGTAACTTCAGGGTTTTCAGTTCTACGACGGTGGTTCACTTCTTACCGGGGTAGATCGCCATGGTAACTGCTGCTGAACAGCTAACCTGGTCTGGAGCAGGTTATGTTCCAGATAAGAGGTCAACTCGTATAAAATCACCTCCTACTGACCAATCAGAGCTCAGTGAGCAGATCGTATGATAATATTACAGAAATACGAAGAAGTCACAGTCATAATCAGACTATAAGCAACACAGTTTAAACTGACAAATACAGGAAGGAGAGTTGTATAAATCAACAGGTTTATAATATCACTGCCACATCTACAGCACGATAGATCTGACTTTAATTACAAGTGTGTATTCCAATAAATGAAAGTGCTGCGTTGGTGTATTCATATATAACAATACATTAGCCTTATCCTTTCAGCTACAACCCCGACGGTGTGAAACATGGGAGCAAATCAAAAATAAATTGATAAATAAGTCAGAGTTGTGGGTTTACAGTCCCGCAGGCCGTATGCATTGCCCTGCGTTACTTTGCTACCGGTACTTTTATGTATGCTGTGGATGATTATAAGATATGAAAGTAAGCCTGCTTAAAGCTTTGAATTCTGTTTTTATATTTACTTTTTATCTGCTCCCAGGTCTGATTCACACCGTCGGGGTCGGGGATGCATTTGAAAGGTTTAATTGTCTTACACCACAGTTTCCCCAGAGGGAATAATAAAGTCTGTCTTTCTTCTATTCTAGTCTACGTATAAGCAACATATTCATTTAATAAAATACACTATTAGTCAGATCTACTCATGCTTTTTATGGGACAGGGATATTATGTTAATTTGCGCATTCACACAGTCAGCGTTATTTTTTTTTTTTACCAGCTGTCCTTCCTGCATTTGGCAGCTTCAGCTGTGTTACTTTCAGTCTGATTATGTGTTGAACTTCTTTGCATTTGTCTCATATTATAGTTTGCTCTTGGATTTGTATAATAAGCCGCTCTGTTGGCAGTAGACTTGTCCATGTTTGTGATTGGTCAGACGCTGCAAACACCGCCCCGTTCATGTGAACGCGCTCACAGCCAGACTGAGGAACCCTGGGTTGACTTACAGAGTTGATAACCACCGTCGTAGGAGCACTTAGAGAGATCGCAGTTGTTAGAGTTAGTTAAACCTCCTTAGGGGGCGCGCCAAAGATCACCGGGGGGTGTCAGGATTAGTCTGCTCTGAGGTTGTCAAAATTAGATTTGCACATGTGCAACTAAAGCCATAATAACACCCTTACTGGATAATTTATACAAAAGTCTGTACCTAAAACTATTTAAAATTATATGTTTTTGCTACTTAGGAGCCAACATTCTGTTTAAAGCCGGTATTTCTGCAGATAAAGATCAGACTACACTAATATTATTAGTATTATGCTCTTTGTTGAATTAGATTCCAGTTAACTACAGAGCCTTGTGAAGTCCAAAAGTCAATATTTATTGAAAAAAGGTAGATGTAATAATTTCCAAAATTCGCAACATGTCTTTATCTCATGAAATATTCTGCTTCAATCCATATTTGTTGGCGTTTAGCCTGTCAAAAACAAAATTTTCATGGCGGTCAAAAAACTGTTTGCTGTTAAAGCTGCTCACAAAGAGGCAAGATGAGTTATATTCAATAAAGAAAGTTGATTTAATAAAAAAAAAAAAACTAACTCGGTTAGTACTTAACCGATTCAATCGGTCAATTGAATTCAATTTATTGAATTGAATTGAATAAATTGAATACGCTGAATCACTTTATTGAAAATGAGGATGTGTTTTGAGGATTTGTAATTTGTTTTTAAGGTTATGACGTCAGAAAATATGGGAGGAGTAGGGGGGCTTCAAGGAAAATTGAGAACCACTGTTCTAATGTCTACTTCCAGCAGGATAACGCTGTATTAATGTATGTAATTTATTAATCTACTAATTGATTTGTTTATTTAATTGTCTTTTTTATTAATATAATTATGACCCATATAGTCTTCCATACTTAGACCCTTGATTCAAGGAGAAAGTCTCAGTGCAGTGTGTTCTGTCTGTGTGTCTGGTACTTCTGTGTCACAGCGTACCTGACCACCACATCGAGCTCATCGATCCTCTGTCCCAGAGACTTGTTGGCGAGGATTCCTCCGTTCCCTACGATGATGCAAGTCTTACAGTTCATACTGTAACACAGACAAGATGCACCATTATGATGTGGTACTACTTTACTCCAGTCATTTACCCCCCAATCCCTCACTAGTGACGACCTGCTCAAGACAGATTTACAGCTGGGTCATTTTATTTCAGCTGATTAACAGACTGTACTTTGACTGATATTCAGTATTATGGTATCCTTACTCTGATTGGTACATTTCAGTTAAACTGACAAATATTCTTTTGTCTCCATGGTGTTGGTTTTGCCAGGAAATAAACTTACCACCTGCTGGACCTTCCAGAATCACCTGATTACACACAGTTGCTTTCTATTCAACCTATTATGCAACTGGCTCCATCACTAATCATTTTAATTTATTGTTTATCAGTATCAGAGGTTACAAAAAACAAATAACTCCAAAGGGAACAACTTTCGTAACCTCTTCTACTCCTTGAGTGCGCCGGCGCTTTACTTTTTTCAGAAGCTGTAGCAGGGTACTAGAAAACCTGAGGAATCCACTGGTACCGACCATGTCATGTATGTCAGGAAGAACGCTAAATAACGCTACAAAGTTACGCTACATTTTGGCCACGAAAAACTATCATGTCCATTTCCAAAGGGGTCTCTTGACCTCTGACCTCCAGATGTGTGAATGTAAATGGGTTCTATGGGTACCCACGAGTCTCCCCTTTACAGACATGCCCACTTTATGATAATCACATGCAGTTTGGGGCAAGTCATAGACAAGTCAACACACTGACACACTGACAGCTGTTGTTGCCTGTTGGGCTGCAGTTTGACATGTTATGATTTGAGCATATTTGTTTTATGCTAAATGCAGTACCTGTGAGGGTTTCTGAACAATATCTGTCATTGTTTTGTGTTGTTAATTGCCAATCATAACTATATACAACCACTTTATGATAATCACATGCAGTTTGGGGCAAAAAACATGCACTTTTTTCCCTAAACAGTCTTGGAATTACAAAAATTGGGTATCACTGTAAAGCTGAGACTCTTGTGGATCCAATGAGCTCAACTGTGTTCATGTGTGATAATGTAAGTCCCCATAGGAGACATTTCATTGTAGTGAGATCATTTTCAAACTCAACGTCACTGTATAAAATGACCTGTTTTGACCTGCTGGGCATTCAGAGGATGGATCAGACTAGAGACCTAGAGCATTCAGAGGATGGATCAGACTAGAGACCTAGAGCATTCAGAGGATGGATGGATCAGACTAGAGACCTAGAGCATTCAGAGGATGGATCAGACTAGAGACCTAGAGCATTCAGAGGATGGATGGATCAGACTAGAGACCTAGAGCATTCAGAGGATGGATGGATCAGACTAGAGACCTAGAGCATTCAGAGGATGGATGGATCAGACTAGAGACCTAGAGCATTCAGAGGATGGATGGATCAAACTAGAGACCTAGAGCATTCAGAGGATGGATGGATCAGACTAGAGACCTAGAGCATTCAGAGGATGGATGGATCAAACTAGAGACCTAGAGCATTCAGAGGATGGATGGATCAGACTAGAGACCTAGAGCATTCAGAGGATGGATCAGACTAGAGACCTAGAGCATTCAGAGGATGGATGGATCAGACTAGAGACCTAGAGCATTCAGAGGATGGATCAGACTAGAGACCTAGAGCATTCAGAGGATGGATGGATCAGACTAGAGACCTAGAGCATTCAGAGGATGGATGGATCAGACTAGAGACCTAGAGCATTCAGAGGATGGATGGATCAGACTAGAGACCTAGAGCATTCAGAGGATGGATGGATCAGACTAAAGACCTAGAGCATTCAGAGGATGGATGGATCAAACTAGAGACCTAGAGCATTCAGAGGATGGATGGATCAAACTAGAGACCTAGAGCATTCAGAGGATGGATGGCTTTCCCAGCTAGATTGACAATAAGGGGGTTTCTGAGCAGTTTACACAACAGAAGTGCTCGCCATCCAATCGCCGAAAAAAGAAATTCTTGCAGAAATCTCCAAATGTCAAAAGTGTTTGATCCCAAATCACAGCATGGCTTTTTCTATGGTGTTCCTCAAGGTCTTGGTGTCTTAATGTGGTATTTTGGAGGGATTAATGATCATTTCTATCAATTCTTGAAGTGTAAAAAATGGTTAAATTTAGCACCAAATCTGTGTAACACATGGTATCAACCCAATAATTGCTGCAACAATTTATGAGACATAAGTGAGCATCACATACTTTCATTATAATTTTGTAAGCCCTTATACACTTTCACAATTTATTCTAATTACTGTAATTAATTAATTAATTATTTCTGATTTATGACTAGAACAACTTTCAGATGATGTACACCACTTCTATGTGACATCTACTGTTGACCTTCTATCTCCCCCTAAAGACCACCTGTACACACCCCCCTAAAAGAGACACAGTCAACAATGTGTCACACTAGGGTTAACATTATGATTATAATATTGTATTGTAGTTTCAGTACAACATGTGTCCAGTGTTTAGTCTGTGCTGCTTAATTCTGGGAGGAAAAATAAACACATTCCTGATGGTCTTAGCTGGCTGATGGGTCAGTACACAGTGTCCGTGAGACTGATGAGGTCCATATAAAGACAAAAACAAAGTGGAGTCAAACAACACTGTTGCTCCAATAACTGATCTGGAGTCCAGTCATTAATGTTGGAGTTTCAGGGCACACGGACAGACTCACCATTAAAGCTCAGAGAGTTTGTTTAGAATTTAACGCGTGGCTTTGCCAAATATACGGATACAAACCACCAGATAAAGAGAAGCTACACTTAAGAGAGACACATTTTTGATTTCCAAATGAAGCACTTTAAGTCCAAGAGGGTCAAATGAAGAACTAGACTTGATGCCGTGTTTGTAAAATACAGAGGATTACATGTGTTCTCAAAAAAGGGAAATTTCAAGAGAACAATATGAGCTTTAGCAAGAGGAGGGACTTGTTGAGGTAAACTGATGGTTGTCTTAGAAGTTAATCCATAAACATGATGAAAGAGATTTAAAGGGGACACATCGTGCTCATTTTGAGATTCATACTTGTATTTTGGGTTTCTACTAGAACTGCAATGTTTACATGCTTTAATGTTAAAAAAACACATTATTTTTCTCATACTGCCGCTTCACCCTCTGTCTGGAATACTTCATTTTAGCGCCTGCTATGGAGCTTTTTTCCCATCTTCATTCAAGAGTGTGGGTCTTTCAATTTGAGAGCATGACCTATTGATTTCCCTAAAAACCCTGTCCTCACACTCAAATAGCCCCTGCTGGTGCTTGCATTAATTCTGCTTCTGCTCAAACCGTACGCTTGCACTCAGATATATTGTTGCTTTCACAGATTTCCTGGAAGAGGAGAAGGGCTGAAGTGCAGGAAATTGCGTTACCATAGTTACACACTGACGCTTTTAAGGGGCTGTGCCCAACTGTTACTGTGCCGCGCTCGCATATGTGGCTACGCTGTTCAGACTCAGACTCCAACACAAACTACAGTGAAGCACCAAAACCTCTTGGTTGTATCTAGTGAAGCCCGTCTGTTAAACAGTGTTGGCCGTGGTCGGAGGACGCGGGGGAGACCGTAGCTTTGGTCTCCAGGGCCGGAGTCTCTGCTGTACTCTGCTCCTCTGCCTGCCTGCCTTCATTCAGCTCGCTCCACCTCTAGATGTGCATGAGCGTACACTCCACACTGCAGAAGAGTTAGTTTAGCTCTGAGAATATCTAGTGAATGTACAGTGGACGTTTGTGCAGAAATAACTGCTGCAGCTCCTCCAGACCAACAGAGGTTTCCTGTGTCTTGTGAAGTGACGGGGCTCCGCAGAGAAAAACGTTATCGTCTCCGACCAAAACTCCGGTGTCTCCCCTGTTCCCTCCGGCCGTGGTCGGGAGGCTGAGGCAGGAAAAGCCAACACTAGGATCAGCATTGATTCATGGAGAGACCTTCGTCTGGTCAGCTAACATTACTGCCAAGCAGCTGAAATATAGAGTGATATTGTGCTTTTAGCTGACGTGTGTCTCCTCACTGTTTTGAGCGATGCTCGTTCATGTCTATTTAGAGCGAGCACAAGCGCGTGCCCGACGCTGACTTTCGTTGGCTTAACGGCCACAGGTGTCGCTGTTAACAAGACATTCCTGATTCTTACAAACAGTCCCTTTAACATCGGTTAACGGTTAATTATTAACATCCCTACATGCTACCAATGTTAGCTAAAAATGTTGTCAAACTTTTCTCTCTTTGAAAAAATGTAACGTCAGACTGGACGGCAAATAACAGACGGTAACTCAAAGATATAAAAACACAGTTTTATTTATATGTAGCAAGTAACTTCTCTCCCATATCTGCGTTGGTGTTTCCTCGCGTTGAACACTTGGGGCGTAATCCGTTTACTATACGGATTTACGGACACGAGGTTAAACCCTGTGGGAACGAGACGCTGCTCAGAGCATCTTCCTGGGTGCTCTCTGTGTCATCTGTAACATTTTTCCCCCAATTCATTATCTATGGAGCCGTTCCAGACCTATGACATCACAAGTCAGAGTTTGAACACTAGTTTTTTGGATTTGGTAAAGTTGTTCATGTTTACTAATGTTTTTGGACTGTCTTAGACTGTTGGAATAACACATTTTGAAAATGGGCGTGGTTCTCCTTTAATAAAACACCCCTACTATTTTTCATTACCACGGTTTTGCACTCTACTATTTTTCTATATAATATTAGGGTTTTCTATTTTTTCCTTGTAATTCGTGGCTTTACGACTTTCATCTCAGAGCTTTTTTTCCGAAAATAACCCCCCTCCCCCGACTCCGTAATTATCGTTTTTTTACCTACGATAGCCCGCAGATCTGCATCTCAATGTGTGTGCATTCTCTAAAGTTATAACCTGACTCTGTCGACAGTTTACAAATGCTCCTAATGGTAGCTTTAAATACAGAGTTGAGAGAAAATGGAAGACGGGGATGTTGTGATTGTGATGCACTGTGTGGGTCAGAGCATGACGGGACAACTAGCACCAACTTACCTGTCGAGTTCCTCCCCAAGGCCATAGCTCTGAGTAGCCGACAGAAGAATATCTATGATCTTCTCTGCAGGTAAGAGAGAGAGAGAGACAAGTAAGATGAAGATGAAAGTGAAATATTTCTTGCCTCCACATTCCACCCAGCTATGATGCCCTCACCTCCAGCACAACGAGACTAGCTGTGATAAATGAGGCAGGGCTGGGAGCCAGCGGCTGGGTGGGCTGACACTTCTTCTTGGTACATTGTTATACAACCATTAAAGACGGGTGGCCGAGCAAGGTAGGAGTCCATAGACAGGCCACTAACTCCTTCAAGGGAGTGATGTATATAGTGTGATACTGGACAGAGGTGGGTCGGGGGGGCGTGAAGAAAAGGGAGCAGCATTTTTAAACAACACATTCTCTTCCTGATGAGAGCCAACCGAGAGAGAGGTAGACTGTAACAGCACCGCTGCTGTCGTCAGGTTTCACTCATTAGGTTATGAAATAGCAACATAACATCATGAATCCATTTATCCAGCTCTGAGATTTATTTGTTCCAAACAAAATATATAATAATTAGGGCCGTCAATCAATTAAAATATTTAATTGCGATTAATCGCATGATTGTTCATAGTTAAAGCTGCAGTGGGTAGAAGTGGAACAAATGTGCCTCTGTGTCCTCCGGTGCTCCTAACGGCATCTGCAGGATTTCACACACCGGAGAAAAACAAGCAGTAAACTGCATGTGATCATCATAAAGTGGGCATGTCTGTAAAGGGGAGACTTGTGGGTACCCATAGAACCCATTTACATTCACATATCTGGAGGTCAGAGGTCAAGGGATCCCTTTGAAAATGGACATGCCAGTTTTTCCTCGCCAAAATTTAACGAAAGTTTGGAGCATTATTTAACCTCCTTCTTGACAAGCTAGTATGACATGGTTGGTACCGATGGATTCCTGAGGTTTATTAGTTTCATATGATACCAGTATCTTCACTCAAGCTTTAAATCTGAGCCCGCTACAACCTCCAAAAGATTGATTGTGTTAATGCGTTAAAGAAATTGGTGGCGTTAAACGCATTATTATCGCGTTAACTTTGACAGCCCTAATAATAATAATAATACTCTTTTTTTGCTTTCTTTCTGAGAGTTGGATGAAGGATGGATATCAATCTCATGATTTTGTTTTAAGTACAGAGCTGGAGTCAGGACACAGTTAGCCTAGCTTAGCATAAAGACTGGAAGCAGGGGAAAACAGATAGCCTGGATCTGTCCAAAGTTCAACAACAGGTCGGAACGCCGTACATGGCTGGACCATGTGTGGTGTGTGATAAACCTGGAATAAGATAAATAGGATAGACCTTTAATTGGGAAATTTGGATGTTGCAGCATTAAAAAGACAGCAGTAGTACAGATAAATAGAGAAATAAAAGAATACATAATAAAAGGTATATAAAAAACTAAACTAAAATAAGAAAAGAATAAAAATAAAAAATATGAAAACTATACAAGACAAAAACTGCACGGTAAAATGACAGAGATATGGTTAAGGTCACAGTACCCAGGTTGTTAGGTTGATGTGTGAAAGTAGGCAGGGTTTCAACTTCTCTCTCAAACCTCTACTTTTTATTCTTCACACAACTACTTCTCTCACTTTTCGTGTAAACAACGGCGTGCAACGTCATGAATGCTTTGAAGAGTTTCAAAGGGTGCTTCATTATCCCAACTTGACAACAAGACAACAAAGACACAGAAAAGACAGAATGGTTGGAGAGGTATTGGAACGTTGGTGGGATGCAGCCGGGGGGATAGTACTGCATGACAGCAGGCTTTTCACTCCGCCTTCAAATGTGGCCATTCAGAACAGGTAACACACGTTGTACATGTTGTACAAACTAGCCTGTTTGAGGCATACTGAGGTCTTGATAGTGCTAGGGTATTTTCCCAGCTAGCAATTAAAAAAATCTAGTCTTAACTGGTGAGAAATGCAGTGCAACTCACATTGAGTTGATCCGTAGTACCTTCAACTGCAAAGACAAGAATGTGTCATCATACAGTACCTTGTGATTTTACACCAAACGGAGGCAAATAATCCCCGATCTTGAAGAATCGTTTGTAATTTGGGTCAAGGAACATAGGCGCCAGTTTGTTGAACCTGTTGAAGAAAACATGTTCGAACAGGTAAGAATGAAGAAATGGTATTTGTCAATGCAATATCTGTCCAAGACCCGTATGGCCTTGATGTGTGGAGATGCACTGATTAATGGCAGAATGCTTAAGAGGATTTAGAGCATCGTGTTTCCAGCTAATCCGCAGCCTTCACCAAAACAAGCTCAAGTGTGAGGGAGATGACAGAGCTGCAACTTTCACACAGAGAAGGCTGGGAGCAGTTATCCAGTCTGACCACGGAACAGCCACGAGGTGCCTTCCTTAAGGGCACCTCAAAGGTGGTAACTGGGAAGCAGACAAGCACAGCCCATTCACCTCCCTATCAAGACTTATAGCGGGCCAGTTAAGCAACAACTGTGCATTTTTCGATAAAAGCAACACATTTGGCACAGATGTAGGTTTATATATTATGAAAAGATATAGATATCGGGGCGCTACTAATTTGGGGCCTGAGTACCGCCAAATAGGCGGTTAATATTCCAAAGTGTTTCAGAAAACTGATTTTCTGACGCTTGGTGATTTCCAAGGTGTGTTCAAGCTGATCAGATCAGATGTCAGAAGATCTCAGACATGTTTTTTTACCTCTTTATTTTTTAAGGGTGCTTTTTTAAAGCTTTTAACCTGAGAAAAATGTGAAAACCAAAAAAAAGGAGCACGGTCACTTCAGGGTCAAACTTCACCCCATTTTGCCTTCATGATAGAATGACAAACAATACAACTATTGAACTGCAAGATCTTCAGCTTCCCATTGGTACATTTATATTTTCATTACCAGTACAATTGACAGAGATATCGCTGGATAAAATTCTTGGTCGCCAGTAACCTCTAATGACAGTTAAAGCGACACTGAACTTTGATAGAACTTTGGGTTTAATTGCTAACTAGCCGTGATATATGACCAACTAAAGGAGAAAATCATCATCAATAGCTCCTGTGCTCCCGTGAGTGGATTACGGTTTGTTGTTATGATGTGTTAATATGTGTTGCTATGAAGCTATGTGTTGTTATGTGTTTTCATTTAAGCTATGTATTGTTATGTGTTTTAATGAAGCCATGCGTTGCTATGTGTTTTTATTCAAGCTATGCGTTGTTATGAAGCTGTGTTGTTTTGATGTGTTGTTATGTGTTGTTTTGAAGCTATGTGTTGTTATGTTTTGTTATGAAGCTATGTGTTGTTATGCGTTGTTATGAAGCTGTGTTTTTTTGATGTGTTGTTATGCGTTGTTATGAAGCTATGTGTTGTTTTGATGTGTTGTTATGAAGCTGTGTTGCTATGAAGCTATGTGTTATGGGTTTTTATTTAAGCAATGTGTTGTTATGAAGCTATGTGTTGTTTTGATGAGATGTGATGTTATGTGTTTTTATTTAAGATATGTGTTATGTGTTGTTATGAAGCTATGTGTTGTTTTGATGTGCTGTTATGCGTTGTTATGAAGCTATGTGTTGTTATGAAGCTATGTGTTGTTTTGATGTGTTGTTATGTGTTTTAATGAAGCCATGCGTTGCTATGTGTTTTTATTTAAGCTATGTGTTGTTATGAAGCTGTGTTGTTTTGATGTGTTGTTATGTGTTGTTATGAAGCTATGTGTTGTTATGTTTTGTTATGAAGCTATGTGTTTTTATGCGTTGTTATGAAGCTGTGTTTTTTGATGTGTTGTTATGTGTTGCTATGAAGCTATGTATTGTTATGTTTTTATTTAAGCTACGTGCTGTTATGCGTTGTTATGAAGCTATGTGTTGTTTTGATGTGTTGTTATGAAGCTGTGTTGCTATGAAGCTATGTGTTATGTGTTTTTATTTAAGCTATGTGTTGTTATGTGTTGTTATGAAGCTATGTGTTGTTTTGATGTGTTGTTATGAAGCTGTGTTGCTATGAAGCTATGTGTTATGGGTTTTTATTTAAGCAATGTGTTGTTATGAAGCTATGTGTTGTTTTAATGTGATGTTATGTGTTTTTATTTAAGATATGTGTTATGTGTTGTTATGAAGCTATGTGTTGTTTTGATGTGCTGTTATGCGTTGTTATGAAGCTATGTGTTGTTATGAAGCTATGTGTTGTTTTGATGTGTTGTTATGTGTTTTTATTTAAGCTATGTGTTGTTATGTGTTGTTATGAAGCTATGTGTTGTTTTGATGTGTTGTTATGAAGCTATGTGTTGTTTTGATGTGTTGTTATGTGTTGTTATGAAGCTATGTGTTGTTTTGATGTGTTGTTATCTGTTTTTATTTAAGCTATGTGTTATTATGTGTTGTTATGAAGCTATGTGTTGTTTTGCTGTGTTGTTATGTGTTTTTATTTAAGCTATGTGTTGTTTTGATGTGTTGTTATGAAGCTGTGTGTTGTTTTGATGTATTGTTATGAAGCTATGTGTTGTTTTGATGTGTTGTTATGTGTTGTTATGAAACTGTGTAGGGCCCTGTGATTTCCGCAATAAGGAAAACATGGAAGGAATCACAGAATTAGATAATAAAAATGGAATCAATTGTTAAATGCGGAATATCGTGGACTTTGCCAAAATGTGGATACAACATCATGGTTTTCTCTGCCACTATAAGCGTTTTCTTCACAGTGCCTAAGCCAAATGAACAGAAAAAAACTATGCTACTTTGTTTTGGTGTCATTTATGGGCACGCTGCTTCTGTCCTCTGCTCTCTGTCAGTGTTTCATCGAGAGCGGGGCTCTTAAAAAATATGAAGACTCTGAAACGTTCCCGCGGTACCAGTCCATCTATCCCCTCAGTCACAAACAGCTTACTGGCAGGACCTCGCGAATATGTTGTGCTGGTTAAACTGTCAGGGGATGCACCCTATATTTTCCATGACAATGCTACATTATTTTTCATAGTGTCTGCCTGACTGTGCTTGTTCATGTTGCTTCACCCTCTGTCTGAAACGCTCGCTTCGTTTTACAACCTGTCTCTTTAAGACCCCCTCGCAAAAAAAAAAGTCAGCTTATTGGGGACTCACCGGGTGTGTCAACTACAGAGTTTAGCGGTACTTCTACCGGTTACTGTATAGTTGTGACATCATAAACTTCATTCATTTAAAAGGCACAGATTCTGAATACGGGCCAGAAGGGAGGAGCTTGAAGCAGAGGTAGAGTGATTTAACAAGTGACCACATACAATGCATGACACTCACTGACAGACAAGCAAACCAACCAGATCAAATATCAGCTCCCTTGCTCACATTTGAAGGCCATTGCAAAAATAAAACATTGTTGTATGAACCTGAATCACTTACCAAAACTAAAGCGTTCTCATGCGACCCGTGACTAGAGTTTGTCCAGCGATATCGCTATAAATTTACTGCTAATGAAAAGATAACTGTAGCGATGGAAAGCTGAAGGTCTTGCCGTAAAGGTGACAGATGGAGTCAAATTTGTGATCTGGTCAACGAAGTATAGCCAGATACTGGATTTTTGAGGCTGATACTGATATTAATATTTGGGAGTTTAAAAAGTCTAATTATACCAATAGTCTTTTTTTAACATAGACTGAACAAAATTATACTGTACTGCAGTTTGTACTCAAATTTGTACCGCAATTTCTTGTTACTTATCAGCCGACATTCTTACTGATATGATATATCTGCAATAAGCTAATATCAGCCTATATGCCAAAGATACATGTGGCTAACTATAAGCAAAAGTGTATTAAATCATATCTTGGTTTTACCTTTTAGTGTCTTATCTTAAATTATAACTGAGGTCACACAGACCAAAACAAATGGTGGATTCTGGTGGTCCTTGGCAGCACGGTAAATCAAAAACATTTAAGTGTTGACCAAGTGTGTTGGCCAACACCAGCTGGTTACCTCCGGGTCTGAAAAGTGAAGCCAATGCCGAAGTGCCTTAAACTTGCATTCTTTCTAACAGCCAGCAGGGGGCGACTCCTCTGGTTGCTAAAAGAAGTCTGATTGTATAGAAGTCTATGAGAAAATGAGTCTACTTCTCTCTTGATTTATTACCTCAGTAAACATTGTAAACATGAGTTTATGGTCTCAATCTCTAGTTTCAAGTCTTCTTCAGTACAGCATGATGTTCATTTAGTAAATTATGGTCCCATTTAGAGTCAGATAAACCATAAAGCAGGGGATGCTTTAGGGCGGGACTTCCTTGTGATTGACAGGTCTCTACCACGGCGTTGTCCGGTCTGGGAGTTGTCTGTGTTTTCATCTTCCAACTTTAACCCTTTCACAGTGTGTTTTCATTTCATGAAAGTTAATAGAAACATTTTGGTTGCTTCAAAACGTTTTATTCAGTGTTCGGTTGTCCTTAGCTCCACCCTCTGGTGTCACATGTGCTTGCAAAAAAACAAGATGGTGACGGCCAAAATGACGGACTCGAGGCTTCAAAACGGCAGTCCACATCTTATACAGTCTATGGCCAACACTAGTAGTAAAAGCAAGCATTTTTGTGTGTGTGCTGAAAAGTTGTCAAGTATTCAGTATGATGTAGCTTTATAATCTACAACAGGGTTCCACTTTAAACCATTATCCTTTATGCATATGTATAGACTAGCAGTAATAATAAGTGTATGAAGAGGCATGTAAACAATATAATAAGATATAATAGATGATAACTTACTCTATGTGAACATAGTCCAACAGTTCATTCATGAAGGTGTGCTCAACATTGCATGTAAAACAAAAATGACACCGTTAAAGTGTATTCTGTTAGTTTGTTGCTTCACAACATTAAAGATGTTCTGCTCTATTTAATCTTCACATCTGTCTCCACTTTGGGAGATTAGGCCTTCACAGTTGAGCTTCTTGTTTAAGCACAACTGGACATGTACAGTATGTACTGTATGTATGCACGGGTGTATGTATTTTGAGAAGATCCTTGGGTCAGAGATAAAATCAATAACAAAATCATTCATAACCAAATTAAATGAATAAACTAAATACAAACTTTTCATTTGTCATTTCATAGAGAGGACATCATACCAAAGGATTACAGAAGCTAAACTGACTTTCCTGGAATACTGGAGGGCAACTAAATACGTGGTCTATCAGGACACCTATTGTAAAAGTAAACTGCTGAAGAGTTTTTGACAGGAACAAGGACAGTCACTATGTTTTGAAACATTATACACATTTCAAAAAGTTTCCCTAATAAAAAAATTAATCAGACAAGAAAAAAATCCTTATCATAACCAGTTAATTGTTTTACTTTGAATAGTTGTACAAAATATACATATATTTGCTTTAAATGCTAATGTAATCTGTGTCCAATTTTGAAAAATGAAACCTACAAAATGTGTACATAACCCTTTGCTGTGGAAGAACTGCAACAGAAGGAAAAGTGTTTCTTTAACCGAGTCAACCCCTGCAGCTTTGGCAGCTTGTTTCCTTTATGTGTAATATCACATAATGAACTGCAAACGAGCGCTGATTTGGTAACACAAAACAGCTGCTAATCAGTCAGTGTTGGAATGTGTACAAAATAACTGACAGAAACCTGAAAACACTTCAACACAGTTAAGAAACCAGCTACTAATGATGCATCTTGCCTCTCTGTCTCCATACTAAGACAAAACAAGACAAGACAAGACACGACAAGACACGACAAGACACGACAAGATACGACAAGACACGACAAGATACGACAAGATACGACAAGATAAGAAACGGCACGACGCGGCAAGGCACGACAAAACACATAAAAAATGAAAGTTATGAAAGTTCACCTACTCCAAAATCTGGCCCTGCGATTTGCAACTGCTTAAGGTGCAAAGTGTAAGTTAGAAAAGAATGGAAACAATAAACTTACTTAAAAATCTGCAAAATACATAACTACAATGATAGTTGATATTGCAGATGTAACAGATGTATTTTGAAAATTCAAGTTGCATTGAAGTTTTGTTGAATTTCAGGTTTTGTGTGAATGAAAATATTTTCTGTAATCAGAAACCACTTAACCGTTTTCCACAGGTTGTGCAGCCTAATGTCACTGCCAGTGCAGAATACAAGCTGAGACCTCGCTCCACTCAATACTGGGGCTGCTTATTAAGCTGTGCTACTTTTGGTGCTAATGGATATGCTTCAGCACTTCCTTGTATCAAAACAATTGCAGCCTATAGCAGCATATATTTGGGGACAAGTACTAAATTAGTTAAAAACACTTTTTTAGAGTTGGTTCTTCTATCAATACTGAAGGAACCAGGGCATCACATCTCTCTTTCGTGTTCAGGCCCAGACTGGCCAGCTGATTGGCCAGGAGTATCAGGCCCCATTTTATATAATATAAACCATTTAAAGCTGTCAGCAAAGAAGCCCCAATTTGAAAAAAAAAAAAAAATAAGTGCAATGGATTTCTGCTAAAAATGATATGACTATGACCATATACAATTTGAAGTAGTTTCACTGTACATAAGGGATGGAACGGTTCAGGGAAAAAATCTGAATCGCTGGGTTCGCCAGTCACGGTTCAGGATGTGTATGCGTCGTTCGGTTCATTTGAAATAAGTTATGAGGCCGATTGTGTATTTTTTTCATGTAGAGTTAGGCTCCCATTTTTTGTCACACTACAAATCAAAGCCTATGGAAGGAGGCTGGGACACGGGTGGACATGGGTCTTGAGGTACGGGGTTTAACACTTGCGCAGTGTAACTGAAGCTGCGGTCGTGCGTTGATATTGGCTCAATTTCGGCGACTGCAGACCAGATTTTACTGGGCAGGAGTTTTACCCCAAAGATATGACGCGCTGATGAAGCGCGACCCAGCCCCCTTCACGGATGAAGTGGTGAGTGCGGCTGTCAGTTAGTTTAGGAAATGGCGAGTGGACACGATAAAGTCCAGTTAGAGGATCCACCAGCATCGTTTGGCTCTGCTGTACGGGAGCATTACGGGTTACTCAGACTCAGACTCAGACTCAGACTCAGACTCAGACTCAGTTTCAGACTCGGACTCGGACTCGGACTCGGACTCGGACTCGGATTCGGACTCAGACAGGGTAAAAACACAACTAGAGCATCGGGGATGTTTATAGTGAAAGATATGCAGCCTGATGCAGTCGTGGAGGACGCTGGATTTCAGCATATGATTAACGTAACATTACTTGAGCCGCGCTATAATATTCCCTCTCGCCGACACTTAAGCAACACAGTAATTCCAGCAGCACAATCCCTGTAATGTGTTTTATATTTATTCATTCTTTTTAAATAAGACAGTGGTACAGAAATCCAACCGTATTCCTCCAAATACTGCACTTTATGAGTGAAAACTAATCTTTCATTTAAGAGCTGATAATCAGGAAATTGAGACATACTGTATGTTATAATGTTCTTTTTTTTTTTTGGTTGAGCTTATGCTTCAATTTATGTTGATGGCCTTAGTCTATAATTTCATCATATTTATATGAAAATAACAAAGCTGCATGTTTTGTTTGCACTAATGACGGCAGAAGACCTATTCTTTCAGTTAAGATTTGACAATGAAGAAGAGTTTATGTTCCTTATATAAGACATACTTTTGTTAAGGCAAATACTTGTTAACTTAATTTTGCCAAATAAATGAAAAGCATGTTGAAATCAGAACATGACCTCCTCGCTGTAACATACTGTAAATGAACCGAACAGAACTGAAAACCGTGATATGAACCCAACCGTGAATTTTGTGAACTGTTCCACCCCTACTGTACATTAGCATATTAAAAACGCCTTATATTAAATGAATAAATGTTTTCCTTCAGAGGTTTGCTGAAATTTTCAAGAGAGTCATGTTCAAAATGACCCTGTAAAATTACTAGACATTTAACTGTAAAGTTTTTGAGAAAATGAAAAGGGAAAGTTAGTTCAAATGACATTATAACAGCCATGATTTCATCACATTTGAACTGTTGTAAAAAAAACGGCGTCCTCTTCAGAATGGCCCTGACTATGACCATGTCAAATGTGAACAAAATCACCTCAAAATACATAGAAACACACATAGAAAACGTCCTCATGTTTAAAGTCTCATAAAATCTTTTCCCTCAAAGGGTTGCGGACATTTTTCAGTCTAATCCTGTTCAGGTTGATGCTGACTATAACCACGTCAAATCGGCTGTCATTTTATTATCTCTCTCCAAACTAAATTTTGAAAAGTTAGCATCCCTGATTTGCTGAAGTAGGCTCTCCGCCAGTTTTGTTGGAAAATGATCTAAAATGTTGTTACTTTTTGGGGTTTATTTTTAACATCGTGATCGCGAGATTCAGGTATTGTTGCAGATATCTGCTGTTAACCTAACGTTAGCCTTTTGTTTTTTATGTTAGCTGGGTAAAGTTACTTTCAGTATTGTCACCAAGTAACGTTCAAAGACAAAAATAAATTGCAAGTTGTTTAATTAATGGTTTAAAATAAGTAAAAACAAGGCAAATGTGAGCATGGCTCACATACCCATCTCACTGCTTGTCCCCTACTAAAGTAGGGCCAAAAAAAAATGTTGGGCACCCTGAACTTCTAACCCCCAAAAGACACAACTAGACCACACTGTCAACCATCAGACCACATTTGAAGTTCCTAAGTTAAACAGTTTTCGAGGTCTACTCCGGAAAAGAAATTGAAGTCGAAAAAAAATCACAGTTTTTGGCCAAAATTTCTAAACTTTTGGAACAGGCAGCAGTTAATTTATAGGTTCATTGCAGCCGTCACCTTTTAGTGTCCCCTGGAAAGGTTAGCGTTGTCATGTGTGCTACTGGCAGCACATTTCTGTATTCGATTGTTTTCTGTCAGCTGTAGCAAAGGAACCAGCTCAGCAAAGACAGCAGAATAAATGGGTCAAGGATGCTCTGGGCATTTCACCACTCCTTTCTCCTGAGGAAAATCCTCCTGTGTTATCTTAACATGTCACAATGTGGACTCTGTGAGCACACTTCATTAACGCTGCTGTCCAAAGGCCCCGGTGGGTTCCAGGGTTGCGTGTCTCGGTGCTCGGAGAGTAAGTGGGTAAGTGAACTGGCCTGAGGTTTTGTCACGCACTGGGACAACAGCAGAGCAGAAGGGGACAAAAATAGATGTACACAACCCCACCAGCCCATTCAGACCGCTGCGTCTTCTGACTCCTCTCATACATAGTGCTGGAAACTTAAGCAGGTGAAGGGCTTTCACGGTGTGGGGACTTCTTCGTTCTTTAATAATGCAGAGGCAGAAATGGGATCTTTCCTCTACCGTACCACTCTGAGCTCAGAGAGCTTTCTATAAAACACCACTGTTTGACTGAGAATACTTGATTTAGGCCCGTTTTTAGGCATACAGTATGTGAATGAGGTGGTTTCTCCAGAGCACCACAAGCACAGCATTAGGCAAGGAAGGCAACTGCCAACTGAAAGAGCCCTTTATAACTATAGATTTATTACGATGGTTATATAAAACATATAACGTTATGTTAATGTTCAACATCAAAAAGTGAGTTATAACAGTAAGCATTCCTAAAGAAAAGAAAAAAAAGAGGAAGATTAATATTAGGGCCGTCAATGTTAACACGCAAGTTTGTTTTCATGACAATAGTTTCTTTAACGCATTAACGCGACTTGTGATTTTAAGGTTGTAGCGAGCTCAGTTTTAAAGCTAGGGTGAAGATACCGGCATCACATAAATCTAGAAAACCTGATGAATCCATCGGTACCAACCATGTCATACTAACTTGTCGCAAAAGAGGCTAAATAATGCTGCAACCTTGCGCTAAATTTTGGCGAGTAAAAACTGGCATGGCCATTTTCTAAGGGGTCCTTTGACCTCTGACCTCAAGATATGTGAATGAAAATGGGTTCTATGGGTACCCACGAGTCTCCCCTTTACAGACAGCTGTTGTTGCCTGTTGGGCTGCAGTTTGCCATGTTATGATTTGATTGATTTTGAAATCTTTTGTGTTGATTAACTATGGACAATCATGCGATTAATCACAATTAAATATTTTAATCGATTGACAGTCTTAATTAATATATTAAAGCTACAGTTGGTAATTTTAATAAAAATAAATTTTGTATTATTTGCTGAAACTGTCACTATATCCTGACCATAGGCGCAGTTTGAACTTTAAGGTTGGGGGTTCACAAAAAAGAATGTAGAGGGAATGTGATGTATACAACACAGAGAGGTCTGATGTATTGGGATGAACGCTGAATAAGGCATTTTTAAGCAACCAAAATTTTATAATTGACTATCAAGAACTGAAAAAACACTGTGAAAGGGTTAAAGTTCTAAGACGAAAACACAGGCAACTCCCAGACCGGACAACACCGTGGTAGAGACCTGTCAATCACAAGGTAGCCCCGCCCTAAAGCATCCCCTGCTTTATGGTCTATCTGACTCTAAATGGGACCATCATTTACTAAATGAACATCATGCTGTATTGAAGAAGACTTGAAACTAGAGATTGAGACCATAAACTCATGTTTACAATGTTTACTGAGGTAATAAATCAAGAGAGAAGTAGGTTCATTTTCTCATAGACTTCTATACAATAACACTTCTTTAGTAACCAGAGGAGTCGCCCCCTGGTGGATATTAGAAAGAATGCAAGATTAAGGCACTTCGGCATTGGCTTCACTTTTCAGAACCGGAGGTTGCCGCCTGATCACAAAGCATCTGACATTTATGTTTGATGTCTAAAATGCTACAAGCTCACTTTCATAGTGTGTACATGTTCTTACTTTGGATATATGGCTGTCATCTTGGCAGCTGCAAAACCAGGCTTACAGGCTCCTTCGCTGAGATTGCCGTACTTGTACATCAGCTCCAACGGCCTGTAGACATGGAGGAATGAAGTCAAGCAATGGTTAAATATCCACACACAAATTATATACAGTATACAGTACATGTTACACAAATACTGTGAATAACAGCAGGGAGTAGGGATGCCACGAGAACCGATACTTCGGTACTAAGTCGATGCCAAAATTCTAAAAACGTGACGGTACTCGTTTTCTACAGTACAGACGGTACCGTACGATGCCTGCAGGGTCAGAAATTAACACCCGCCAAGCGCCAAATGCGGCTGCTTCTGTGAAGAGGATTCACTCGTGGAGGAAAAAACTGAACTGATCTGAACAAACTGAATTTCTGTCTTTTGTTGCTTATTGCTAAATCTCTGAAAAGTGGTGTTTTTTTTTTTTATTGGACTGTGGACTCTTTATTTCCGGTGAATGTTATTGAGACTTGCATTTGATTATCTTACACTTAACTCCCCAGATCCACTTAGTTTGAACCAATCCAACAGCATCCAATCAAGTTTCAGGAGAAAACCATGAAGAACTAACGTTATGTTACTGAGCACCAGATGGATCCAGTTACTCTGCTGTTAAAATCACGTTACATACAGCTCATATGGCTTGTTTAGGACTCGAGACCTGAGTTGGGACTTGAGTCACAGACTTGAGACTTACTTGTGACTTGCAAAACAATGACTTGGTCCCACCTCTGGTAGCCTATACCCAGTGAAATGTCACCATGACAGTGAATTTAAACTACTGCGGTCTGAGGATATATATAGACACATGTACACATTACATGGGATTTATTGTTTTTTTTGTTTTTTTTACCGTGGTATCGAGAATAGTGGAAATTCACTGGTATTGGTATCAACTACTAGATTTCTGGTATTGTGACATCCCTAGTAGGGACAATTCATTAGTGCTGCTTATGCCATCATTGATACGGTGCCTGAAAACAAGCCCCCAAGGCACCCAACAGATGAGTTTCTAGACACTGAGTGGGAAGTGAAACTATAAATAGTAAAATGTATACTCACAGACTGCCATCCAGCTTCACAAGGAACCCTTGTTTGTCATACACTAGACAAAGAAAAATGAGGTTAATATGATGACAATAAATGATATGCCTTAACATTTACAATACCAGAGTTATTTGTATGACATTGAAGTCATTTTATTACAGAGAAGTTAAAGAGGTTTCTCAGTCCAGTCTCCATAGGTAATTCTGTTCATATTGGAAGATTCTACATGCCAATGTTCAGTGCCAATGCAGGCAGGTAGTGTGCTGTTAAAATGTGAGTGTGACGGTGTGGGTGGAGGCCATCCCCAACCATACCTTAAGCATACTGTAGTTGCCATGCAAAAAACATAGGGCTGTAAAAGTTAATGCGATCATAACGCGTTAACTCAAATTTGTTTTAACGCCACTCATTTCTTTAATCAACCAACCAAACCAAACCAAACCAAACCGCAATTTGTGATTTTTAGGTCAGGTTCAGTTTTAAAGCTATAGTGAAGATACTGGTATCATATGAAACTAGAAAACCTGATGAATCCATTGATACCAACCATGTTGTTGAGAAGGAGGTTAAATACAAACTTAATATATATAAACCAAAACCCTAAATTTTGGTGAGGAAAAACAGGCATGTCCATTTTCAAAGGGGTCCCTTGACCTCTGACCTCTAGATATGTGAATGTAAATGGGTTCTATGGATACCCACGAGTCTCCCCTTTACAGACATGTCCACTTTATGATCATCACATGCAGTTTGGGGCAAGTCACAGTCAAGTCAGCACACTGACACACTGACAGCTGTTGTTGCCTGTTGGGCTGCAGTTTGCCATGTTATGATTGGAGCATATTGTTTTATGCTAAATGCAGTACCTGTGAGGGTTTCTGGACAATATCTACCATTGTTTTGTGTTGTTAATTGATTTACAATAATAAATATATACATACATTTGCATAAAGCAGCATATTTGTCCACTCCCATGTTGATAAGAGTACTAAATACTTGAAAAATCTCCCTTTAAGGTACATTTTGAACAGATAAAAAATGTGCAATTAATTTGTGATTAATCACGATTAACTTTGGACAATCATGCAATTAATCGCAATGTTGTCCAAAGTTAAGTTGTTGGTTGTGATTGTGTTTTTAAATATTTTAATCAATTGACAGTCCTAGTTAAAAAACAATCAGTGTCGGCTCTGGAATCAACCTCGTGTGTGGATAATGTTTCACGAGAATCCAGTCAGTCCAGTTGAGGCAACGAGGCCCGAGGCTTTTGACCAACAAAATCTTATCAGCTCATCCTTGTATCCAAGTGGATGTTTGTGCCAAATTTGACGAAATTCCCTCGAAGCATTCCTGCTATATCGCGTTCACAAGAAAAGAACAGACGTTAAGGTCACAGTGACCTTGACCTTTGACCTCCAAAATCTAAACAGTTCATATTGTTTGATATTGATATTGTTTGTGTCAAAATAAAACTTTGTTTCTTCTTTAAGATCTGTAAAGTGAATTACGAAGTCTTAATCCCTTTCTCTTTAAAGCAATAACTAACATTTCTGTCCTTTAATGTGACATAATGTCCTATAATGGTGTGACACACATACACAGAAAAATAACCAACAGTTCAGCAGTTTTGAAAGGATGACGATGAAGCAAAGTTTGACACGCAATTTTTGATTAATTCCATATCCAAGTCCAATTCATGGGGAAAAACAGTGTTATTCATAATTTCATATTAAATAAATACCACTGTATGAAAATAAGTGCCTCACAATGAAGATACATCTGTCTCATGCTATTTTCATATTATATATATTTTTTTTAATTGTTTAATGTCTCACCATATGACATATTTATGGTGCAGTTCAGTAAAAATGTTAGTGAAACCTTATATTTTCTCAAATATTGTATTATACTGTACATATGTGTATTTTTTTTCTTTTAAAATGGTGTTTTACAAACAAAGCTTTTTTTACTGCACATTTGTCAACTACTCATTCTCAGAGAACTTGAGTTGCAGCTAACAGACTGAAAAGAAAAAGATGTTCACTTGTAGAGGAACAACAAAAATAAAAAAGTCAGAATCAGTTGTCTCTATTGAATCTTGTTGGGTTTTAGTGTGTAGGATGGATGTCCAATGCTTTTCTTCTGTGAAGCAGTGAAGAGGCGGCGTAGAGTAAAGTCTGGGCTCAAGAAAACCACTAATGAAACATCCTGTCTCTCAGTAAATAGACTGGCTCCCCCATCTGGCAAAAAGTTACATCATGTTGATGACTCCCTGACATCAACACAAACAGGCCTGCAACCAACAATTAGTTTCATTAGATATTAATTTTTTTGTGTGACTAAACTTTTCTTTTATTGCTTTTTCAGCATTTGAACATACAATACAAATGTATAATAAATATACATATGTATGTATGTTAGTCTATTGATTCATTTTGTGATTCATTTTGTGGCAAATGTGAAAAATGCCAATGGAAACCTCTCAGATCCCGAGGTGACGTCTTCATATACATTTGATGTAGTTTTGCCTGACCAACAGTACAAAACCCAAAGTGATTCAGATTATACAATCAATAATTGATGATTAAAAAAAACAGAAAAGCAGCAGATCCTCACATTTGAAGAACTAACACTTTTCCTTGACAAATGATCCAAAAGATGAATCGACTAGACTAGCAGTAAACTGTGGATATAACGGTGAATGTTCAGTATGAGCTAGGGTTGGGTAGGTTTGGGTAGGGTTGGGTAGGGTTGGGTAGGGTTGGGTAGGGTTGGGCGATATACTTCCCCTACTGATGATATTGCTTTAAGAAAAACAACGGTCTACGACGGGGGTGTCAAACTCATTTTAGTTCAGACCTTTTATCTTTTCAGTTTTCCTGCTAAGTTCTTGTATTATCTGCCATGAGTCTGATAGTGGCCCCAAATATTATAGAACTTGAGCACTGAAAGGTGCTGTGAACACATCAAGCACACTGGCTTCCCATTGACCTCTGTAAAGACACAGGATCTGGTCCAATTTCTTGGAAAATCTGACAATCTGTGTCCATTTCTTTCCTTTTTTGACAAAGATATTTTCCACTGGCGGCTCCTGCATGAACAGTAGCTTGACAGTGTTGTGTCACGTAGCTTGGGCGCTATCAGGACAGCGCAACCCCCAAATAGGAAAAGCAGTGCATGTTATTAGAAAATTGTAATTAATGACTTCTCTGCAATTTTTACACTTTGCAAAGTCATCCAGTGGGCCTGATTGGACCCTTTGGTGGGCCGGTTCTGGCCCACGGGCCGTATGTTTGACACCCCTGGTCTATGATATTATTAAGCTGAAGAGAGAGACGCACATGGATATAAATATCTATTGACTGGAGATGCATATGTTGCAATACACATAAGTGACCATAATGTATAGGCAGTAAGATATAGGTAGAGCAGACATCTTTCCTGCTGGAGTTAAGGCTACATGGGTAATTACGTACAGCGTCAGACCAGACGTACGCTGGCATGTTGCTCCCTTTTTTTTTGATACGCTTCAACAATGCAGTGAGGCATAGAGGAAGCTAGAGAGAAAGATAGAGACTGAATATTGCGCAAAATTCATAACAGGCATGCATAATTGAATATCGTTCTGTAATCATGGACACGTGAAGACCATTATCATCGCCAACCAATATCGTGTTGAACGGTAATCTCGTCATATCACCCAAGCCGAGTATGAGCTACAGGTTCTCAGAATATAAATACTATAGCTTCTCATGAAGCAAGCAGAGTCCAGAGTGTTGACTAGCAGCAGCTGGGTGTAGTGACGAGGGTTAACCGTGTAGTTAGCTACAACTTCAGCCCCGATGCTGCGGAGGAGGATGAGGCAGGTTGTTTCTGACGCAGCACTTGGAACATACTGCTGATGGAATGAAATAACAATAGCCATACGTGTTATTCACGACTATTTATATTATGTATTATTTTGATAGTCGCAACAGATGTGGTGTTCTTAACTACTAAATATTACTCAGTCATAATCTATGATTTTTTGTTTATTATTCAGAATCTTGTATTTTATAAGATATAATTTATTAAAAACACTGTATGTACATTTTTAAACTTATAAACGGGTTTAAATGTTTTTTTTATTGCCAGTGTGTGAGCAGGTTGTAACCTAACCTAAAATGCAAGTGCTCCGCTACAGGGCTAACGGTGTGCAACAATAGGTACCATTCTGTTGGACATGGAGTCCGCTAACACCATCAAACGACCAGTCTCCACCACAACTCAGACTCCAAAACAAACTTCATAGTAGGGATGTCACGAGAACCGATACTGAGGTACCAAGTCGATGCCGAAATTCAAAAAAACGTGACAGTACTCGTTTTCTAAAGTACCGACGGTACCGTACGATGCCTGCAGGGTCCCAAATTAACACCAGCCAAGCGCCAAATGCGGCTGCTTCTGTCCTCTGCTCTCACACACAACATTGCCATGCAGCAGCGAGATCCAGAGATGCAGAGATCCTTCATGTTCGAGAAGGGGATTCATTCGTGGGGGAAAAAACTGAACTGAACAAACTGAATTTCTATCTTTTGTTGCTTATTGCTAAATCTCTGAAAAGTAATGTTTTGTTTTTTTTTATTGAACTCTGGACTCTTTATCTCTGGTGAATGTTATTGAGACATTTAATTATCTTACACTTAACTCCCCGAATCCACTTAGTTTGAACCAATCCAACAACATCCAATCAAGTTTCAGGAGAAAACCATGAAGAACTAACGTTATGTTACTGAGCACCAGTTGGATCCAGTTACTCTGCTGTTAAAATGACATTACATTTGGTGAAGAGCTCATATGGCTTGTTTAGGACTCGAGACCTGAGTTGGGACCTGAGTTTTACATATATATAAATCCCTCTTCACTGACAGTGAGGAGAGATTTCTATGGGCTATATATATATATATATATATAAATATAAATCCCTCCTCACTGACAGTGAGGAGGGATTTATATGGGCTATATATTAATACAAAAAACTGCGACTTGATGGAGAAAAACACCTTAAGTATTTCAGAATGAGCGCTGAACAAATGGACAATTTACTTTCATTGATTGGAGCTGACCTGACCAGGCAGACAACAACTTACAGGGCTGCCATTGAACCAAAACAGCGGCTTGCCGTCACACTGAAGTAATTATAACTATTTCAATTTATGGACCTGCATTAATAAAGACCAGAGTAAATATAAGTAAAGTGGGTTTTTTTTATTATTATAAAACAAAGCAAAATAAACAGTTTCGTTATTTGTTAACCTTTAGAAAACGAAAATTATTATTAAATATCTTAAAAAAAATTAAATAACACCTCTAAAAGAAAGAACAATAAAGTTAAGTGGTGTTTGTTGAGAGAGAGAGAGAGAGAGAGAGAGAGGGAGAGAGAGAGAGAGAGAGAGAGAGAGAGAGAGAGAGAGAGCGCATCGGAAAAATACTGCCCATCACCTGATGTTCTTATAACCTATTAACCCAGTCTATTATATTTATAGCATATGTAGGGTTTCTGCTATGACTACTACAGTGTTTACAAAATTAAAAGCCTGTACTATATTAACTTGATGGAAACCTGCAAGTACACCACTGCTTTATTTAGAGTATTTCAGAATAAAAGCATTGTGTTAACAAATGCATGATTCTGTGCACTAAAAACGCTAGAGGCCTTTTATTTTGAAATCTAGATAGGAAGTGTAAAATATTGATGGTCAGTGACATATTCTACAGATGTCTAGACATGGAAACTGTAGTAATCTTGCTGGTATGATGTTCATATACTGTCAATAGATCACGTTCACTGTCTGTTGCTGCTGGGACACGCAGCCGAGAGGTAAGCGGCTCGCGCGTAAAATAGGCGAGCCTTCTATTCTATAAAATAGACGCGCGTCTGACGCGCGTCTGACGCGGGTCTGACGTGCGTCTCATGCGGGCAGTGTGTCCACTCTAACCTGTTAACATGGACGCCGAAATAAAAAACAACACGCAACGTTGCCGTCACGCGAGCATGAAGCGGGCTGTGTGCTCCAGGCTTTACTTGTGACTTGCAAAACAATGACTTGGTCCCACCTCTGGTAGCCTATACCCAATGAAATGTCACCATGTCAGTGCATTTAAACTACTGCAATCCGAGGATCTATATAGACACACGTACACATTACATGGGACTTATTGTTTTGTTTTTTTACCATGGTATTGAATTTGGTATCGAGAATCGTGGAAATTCACTGGGTATCGACTACTAGATTTCTGGTATCGTGACATCCCTACTCCACCGAAGCACAAAAAAAACAAAGTTCTAAGATAAGATATTCCTTTATTAGTCCCACAAAATCTGGTGAAACTCATCTGGCAAAACAGGAATGTGACCGACGTTGGGGGGAAAACCAGGATCAACATCGGCCGGGCCTTCGGTTCATGGAGGGAGCTTTGTTTGGTTTTGGGTTGTTTGGTATCAAAACGGACCCCGAGCTGGCAAAATTCCCATTGGACAGGTAAGCTAGCTAGCTAATTACTGCCAAGCATGTGAAATATATTGTGATATTTTGGTTTTAGCTGGCTAATGCTGCTAAAGTTCAATCAACATGATGCCATGATGTCAATTACGTTCAGTCTTGTGTGTTTTGCTTCGCCGATGCTCGCTCGCAAACGTGCAAGCAACAGGACGCTGACTGTCGTTGACCTAGCAGCAAGCAGTTTCTGATTCTTGCATCTAGCCCCTTTAATCGTTAATGAGGTAAATGTGACAATAATCGTGATATTCATTTGAAGTGATATAGCCCAGCCCTACTGTGGTATTTAGTTTTGTGCTATACTTCCTTTGTCAGTTGATCTTTGCTCTAAATAGGTAATGTACTCTGCTCTATTGTAACCATGTGACTTTCATGTTAGTGTCAGACACTGACCTCTCTTGCCTGTGTCAGTAACTTGTGTAGACGAGATACATTGCCCCTGGTCACTGAAATAAATGACTAAAGGTCGTACTGTTTATGACATTATGGCCACTTATCTGAGGAAGACTCACATGAATTGTGGCCCCAGCCTCGTAAGCTGATCCTCCCTGACGAGTAGTAGAGGAACCCCAGGGCCAACATGGAGCACAGGCCCAGGAGGGAGTTGCGACCGGGTTTCATTCTCATCTCCAGCTAGCATGCATGGCACATCCCACACCGGTGCCTGTTTGAAGAGGAAATTAACTGGTTATTACTCATACACGGCTTGTCATTACTTCATACAATCCCCCACAGACGCTGAGTGCCTGAGACTCTGCACCAGTCAGCAGAAGTATCCATTTCATCGACTGTATTCCTGAGGAAGAGACTTTATTTGTAGCGATTCCCCCTGGGTGATGGGCTGGAGGCTTTGTCTTCACAGTGTTCCATGTTAAAAGGACCATTCCAGAGTTTTTAAATGTTTCAGCTCATTACCTACAGATCATGTCCACTTTACTTATGGTGACTAATTTCCAAAGCATTGCTATACGGTTTCAAAAATGTTGATGTACTGTATTTTCCCACCGGTTCCTTGGTTTTGTGTGTTTGTTTTTTTCCCAATGTGAGTATTTACTACTTCTCTTGGTGAATATCTTTGGCCTTTGCACTGACCAAAACACAGCAGCATGGTTTGCACATTTGTCATGGATCCCCTCATAATCCTAACACAGATTAAGCATAATGCTTACTACCATTTGTACCATTAGATGCCATTGGAACTATTTGTGTTCTAAAACTTTTCAACCTAAATACTTCAGACCTGTTTGATAGTGATAAACAGAAACACATTTCAATTTGAATCATGTTAACACCACTTCATGGCTTCGTTCCCTAGCACCTGAAGGCCCCTGAAGGCAACTGAAGGCACCTGAAGGCACCTGAAGGCACCTGACACATTTTAGTCTTCCGTCAATGTTCTCAATAAAAGATAGACAAACAGACAGACAGACAGACAGATAGATAGATACATAGATAGATAGATAGACAGACAGACAGACAGACAGACAGACAGACAGACAGACAGACAGACAGACAGATAGATAGATAGATAGATAGATAGATAGATAGATAGATTATTGGTCCCAAATTGGGGAAATAATTGAGATAATAAAAACCAAACTCAATACAACTGTCTTCATATTTTCTCATTGTAGCTAGTTTAGGTTTAGCGTCTCTAATAAGCTAAGCTAAGCAGCAGCATGAACAGTTGGTTGCTTCCTGAGTGAAGTGACTGATTCATGACAGGTTGACGTGATGTGTCACAGTCATATCAGAGTTTCTATTGGCCCAAAGCTAACGTGGGCGGGAGTAATGGACACAATCTGCTTGTTTTATTGGAGCAAATGTTCCCATCTGTTGGTATAATTTATAGCAAATGATTTGGTGGACCCCCTGGCAGAGCCACGGACCCCACTTTGATAAGCGCTATAGATGAACTGTAAAAGTAAAAGGGCTAAAGATGTCAAACTATGTGTAAAGTCCTTTAACCCCGAGCTCGTCTACTCTGTGGCAGTTCAGTTATAGTGGAGGTAGAATTGTGAATATGTTATTTATTACTTCCCTGACTGAATTCCCAGTTTCTTACTATCCAGACATCCTGTAGTCCCTTTGAACTAAAACACAATCAGGAAACATATACATTTATACAATAGAAAGTGATTTATTAGCAGCCATCTTTTGCCGTCCACTTGTACTGTGTGCAATGACAACTTTATTCTAAATATTCTACTGCAGACGCAACATGTAACGTTAGAATAGTAATTTGAGAAGCAGTATAGGTGAGGGGGGGTTAGAGTACTGTCTTTGAACACAACACACACACACACACACACACACACACACTGGTCACACCTCATTAGAACCGCATCAGATGGATGTTTCCAGTTTCTTTCTCATTGAGATTGACAGTAAAAAAAACGGAGACACAACATGTTTGGAGGCCAGTTTGGTTCCATGTGAGGAGATGTTCTCATGGCAGGCTGGTATAGTAAAGTATAGTATAGTATAGTATAGTATATTATAGTATAGTGTAGTATAGAGTGTGTCTGTTGTGATTCTTAATACTGCCACATATAGACAATGATAAAGTGTGAACAGGAGTGATGAGTCTGTGAGTCTGTAGGAGGAACGAGTTTAACCACTGACGGTAGGTTAGTTCATTTAATTACACTGGACTATAGATGGAGGATTGTTTAGTGACGGGTTTCTGTGTTAGAGACACAGTGAATGTACCGTTAGACACACAGTGAATGTACCGTTAGAGACACATGAATGTACCGTTAGACACACAGTGAATGTACCGTTAGAGACACATGAATGTACCGTCAGAGACACAGTGAAGAATCAGGACGGTAGCAGCAGAATGAAGCAGAGTTACTGCAGCTAGCAGCTAACAGGCTCATCTACTGTGATCTAGTGATGGTAGCATGTTAGCTCCACTACAGTAAGAAGAAGCACCGCTACCCGGCAGGCTGCTGCTGGTGGTGCTGGTGCTGGTGGTGCTGGTGCTGGTGGCGGTGGTGGATGAATAACGCATGACAACATGCATATGAATGCATGAATATGACGACATGAATATGACAAAAAGGATGTGAGGAAACATGTGATTAATATAAGGTTATAACAAGTAGCCCATAAAGCCTGAGCAGCTGGCTCCGCTAGCAAACAGACATTCACAGACAGGCTCTTACCGGACGGAGACCGTTAGTTCTCAAGTTGACCTCAGATCCGTCGGTGCTTCCTGCCGCCGCCGCTGAACACCGAGCTACCGATATACACCGGTCTACATTAACATTAACATTAACATTAACATCAGCGATATGTGGAAACATCCCAGTAGTCAACTAGCGGTGCATTTTATCTACAGAGTTGAGGAGCAGACTAATGACTCCCCCTCCGCTCCGCTCCGTTAGGGCTCCAGCTCCAGCTCCAGCTCCGGGCTCCGGGCGGCTCCAGGCAGGCTGCTCGGCGGGGATACCCGATAGGTCCAGCTCTGGTCCAGGTCCGGTGGTCTGGTCCAGCTCTGTACGGAGACACCGTGAAGCCAAACTTCAGTTCAAACTCTGGGAGGTCATTTAATGCCGCTCAGCTCATGAGATGAACACACTCAGTAGGATGGAACAGGATTTAAAGTATTTAGAGTCGCAACAGGAAGAAATGATACACAAGTGATTTAACCAAACACAAACAAGTTCCACTTCAATGTCAACTTTCTGAACAGTTTCTCTCGTTTCACTCATTAAGTGTGTTTTCCGGTGGAGGATGGTGGAACAGGGTCCGGTGGCAGGGTCGTTCAAAGCGTTTTTATTCGTGTTATTTTCCACATATCATAACCTCGTTTCCTTATCATACATGTTAACCCCTCTATAGCACAGCACAGCATAGGGGTTTATTACAGTGCAGCACTTGTAGTGTTGTGTTCATCAAATATGGAGGACGGAACCTGCCAAAATAAAAAAAGAAATCAATAAATGACTCGATAAATAAATAAATATGTAATTCAATTTAGCAAAAATAGAAATAAAAATAAATGTAGTCATTCATTAATTGATAAAATTAGACATAAATTGATATTTCTGTTTTAATTTGCTTATCTTTGTATTAATTCCCTTATTTATTTACTCTTCTGTTGAATTTTCCTTTTTATTTATTTATGTATTTATTTTTATGAATTTTTGAATGTATTTATTTATGTATTTATTTATTAATGTATTTTTTTCGGCTACTGACCAATCAGAGCTCGGTGTGGGGATCATATGATAATATTACACAAATATGAAGAAGTTACAGTCATAATCCAGACTGAAAACACCACAGTTCAAACTGACAAATGCAGGAAGGACAGCTGGATTTATGCTGTGGGTGATTACTGCTTTGAATTGTTTTTATATTAATTTTTTTTACTTGCTCTCAAGTCCGTTTCACGCCACCGGAGACGTCCCGTCTCCGGTGGCGTGAAACGGACTTGAGAGCAAGTAAAAAAAATGCAGCTGAAAGAAGGTTGAAATAGTCACACACGCCACAATCTTGTCAAAGGGCATAAAGAAGTGTAGTATATTAATCCATTACACTTCTGAAAGCTATTTATAATATCACTGCCCCATTTGGATGGCCAAGTCGTAAGACAACTGCATCGTGGCTGGTTCTCATCCAGCCAGGGACCTTTGTTGCATGTCATTCCCTCATTTCCTGTCACGATCTAATAAAGGTATAACATGCCCTGAAAATATAAAACTGTTCAGACTGATGAATTATTGTAAAAACCTTTAATCAAATACTTAACATTTACAACTGCAGATGACTCACTGACTTTTGATAATGGCTGAATAGAAAAACTCTTGACAACTGATGGATTATTACTCTTTATTAATGACTTAACATTTATTACTGCAGACTTGATGGCTCATTAGAACACAAGCATTTATTAATGACTTGACTATTAGCAACCCACTAGAAAGAAAGATTCCTCATAGCTTGGCAACCCAAAAGTTGCTCTTTTTAAAGGGGAACTTCAGTATTTTTCAACCTGGAACCTATTTTCTCATGTTTTAGTATCTGAGTGACTAATGGGGATGACTATTTCCAAAACTGGTCCAGTATTGAGGGAGAACTCTGTAACCGGCAGCCATGAAACGAGCTGCAAGGGTAAGTGAGCAGCGTCAATGTAACGTTATGTTCACTAAAAGTGCTTGTTTTTGCCACTGACAGACTCACGTCGTTATTAGAAGTGTCTGAAAACATTATGGAAAGGACCCTACAGAGAAATAAAACCTTTTAATCACCTTTCTCTTGATCCGGTCTGTTTGTGTCTCATTGTGAAATCTGAATATTTGTATACTCTGGCTCAAATAAATACGGGCGGCCATCGAATTCAAAGACCTCGTCCACATTGTGGAAATCATCTAAATATTCAGCCATGACATTATAAATCTTTTAGATAACACTAAGCTACGCTTTCTGTACTCCAACACAACAAACTCTATCTGTTTCCACCATGGATGTATTCCACTATTCCACCATTGTCTTCCAGCAACACGTCACCTCGCCAGATTTCACAACGAGACTTCTCCTTGAACGACACACTGTCCATAATGGCACCCGATGCGACGGATATCAGGTCATTAAATCGGCGTTATCAGTCACTATAAGCACCATAGATGTGGGTCATTAGGGGCCTACTACGCCTACTACATTGTAAAAGTGAAACTTAAAAGCAACACGTTCTAACATGTAAAACTGAATGAAACGTCATGTTTTGATCACAAACAAAAAGGCTTCTTTAGGTTTAGGAAAAAAAAACAAAAAAACACTTACTTGGTTAAAATAACTATGAACACAAAGACAACTACACATTGTTGGTTTCACACAGGATGCAAAACTCCGGTCTCCCAGAAACCCTGTTTTGTGTCCCATCCATCGTCCCCCACCCTCCACCCCTTATGGAGTTTCACACTGTCTGTACTACTGCACCTGACTTCCACTTCTGCTCCTGTCATAATTACTACGGTCGCTACAGGTCGCTGTCGTGTTCTTTTATACCTTCTTTCCGTGATCTACCATGTGAATAGATGATAAAACCTACTAGTGGGTGTAGTAGGCCCCTGTTGACCCATATCTATGGGGCTTATAGCAAACTGATAACGCCTATTTAATAGCCTGACAACAGTCTAATCGTCTGATAATGCCAGACATTTATAATAACAATCATGGCAAAAACAAAAACTTTTAGTGGATGTAAATGACGGTGCCAGCTTGCCCCAATAGCACCAGACTGCAGCCTTAGAGCAGCTGCTGTCTACAGCGCTCTCCCTCAATACTGGACCAATTTCAGAAATTGTTGTCCACACAAAAACATGGGAAATAAGGTCCAGGTTGAAAAATATCGAAGTTACCCTTAAATGGCTTAGTGACTTATTAGATTTGTAAGTTAATTACAGCATCTGAACCCTTAATTAAGGGTACCTCACAAGAAAAACTGGTCTTAAGACATATAAATAGCAAGTGAGTAAATGTGGAATGAAGACAGACAAATAGCGCTGAAGCAAATTTCTTTACTGAAACAAACAGATGAATTTTACAAATTGCTTGAATGATAATCTGGAAGTTGAGTTATTTCTCTTCAGGAGGAGACAACAAGAACAGACAGCTCATCTCCCGGGTCAACGAGTTACATCTTAAAATAGACTACATGACATTTACACTTCACAGGTTTCTGTGAAAATACACATAGAACATGTTTTACAAAACAACGCAATAAAATAGAATAGAAAATCCCCCCCTCCCCATGTACAACTCTGTTGATACTTTATGAATAAAATAAATTCATTCTCCACTGGACTGATGAAAGCAGGGTCTTTGAATTGGCAACGACTAACTAGAAAACTAGCGTTCCTCTGTCTGCAGTCACAACAAGAACAAGTTCACAGGCAAATGATGACGCCTGAAGGCCACCGTGTCCCTGTAACGAGTGCAATGTGATCAATGAGGCTTGGCCAAGAGTGAGGGGCGCACAATCCATAATACATTTTATAAATGTACAATTAACATTCTGAAACACTTTTAACAAATTAGCAATGGCAGCAAACAACTATTCAAATGTCCTCGCAAACTGGACTTAAATAAAAGTGCAACGCACAACTTTCAGTAGAAGAGGAAACAACTGCGTAGACAAAGCGCATTAAAAATCTGAATGGGTTCTTTAAAATTCATCTATATACTGTAGAAAAAATAGAACATACATTGTCAACCTCAACCTCCGCAGTATTACTGCAGACTCATGTCTGTAGTGCAGAGGAGACTTTCTCAAAGCACCTTAATAAATAGGCTGGTAAAAACAAGCTCTATTCAGTTCTACTAAACTAAATGTAAAGGAATGCAGTTCATATTAATAGAAAGAGGAGGCATAAGCAGGGGATTAAAAGGCATTGCTCCCACTTAAAGAAATACTTCATCCATATATTATGATTTTTGTATCCATTTGTTACAACCACATCGTCTGGAATGCTGGAGTAAAAAGATTCTACTCGCAGGTGTGAGCAGCCTCTCGACACACTGAAGTTATAGGGCGATTCTTTCCACGACAATATGAAAAATTCTTAATGAAATATTTTTGAATTTTTCTCGCCAAGTCTTCAACATTCCACCCGTGTGCTCAATATGCCTATCAAACCTTTATTTATTTTTACACTGTAAAACATATCGTCTGCTCAATACATATCTTGGTCGTACTTTCTTAAATAACAAATTTATGTATGACAGAATAATCTCAACTCAATGGCCACTTACTAGCTTACTCCACTTACTTGGACCGGAGAGGGCCAGCCCTTCAAACGCACACTTCTGTCACTGAATGACTGACTGACTGACTGATGTAGTTACACGACAGTTCAGCCGAGTGTTGGAGTTTCCTCACTGGCCATTGCTCTTTCAAAATAAAAAGGCAAGACCAGCGTGATGAACAGTCCTTTATGCAAATGAGCCCGTCCAGCGCGACGCTTTTGGCTACACGAAACTTCAACCAAGCTGTCAAACAAGGCGATCTAGTTCTAAAATGAAACCAGATTCAGCAGTGGCGTAGCCTATTCCTCGCTCAAAATGTTTTCAAAAGAAGATTTTGGCGGATTGTTTCGACAGAATAACAGAAAGTTACGTGCAGGCCGCCATGTTAACCAGCAAGCTGAAAACCAGGGACCAATCAGGTGCATTCAACCAGAGGGAACGTCACCGCTTGAGCAGCCAGTTGAGCGGAGCAGCGCGTCCCCTAGTGTCCTCGCCGGACCCGGTGGACATGTACTGCTGGATTTAACATTATAGACATGACCACTGACTATTTGTATCACAGTTTAGCCACAAATTCACAGACTGACCGTACAGACATACACTCCGTTCGGACCGAGTCTTGTGAAAGCTTCAAACTGCAGTTGAAAGCCCAGAGAAAAGCCAGTAAGATAAGATTATTCTGTCACACTTCTGTTGCTAAGGTCACGAATGAATGCCATGCTCGACCAATCCTCATCAAGAATGTTTGTTTAAAAAATCCGGTAACGTTTTCTTCTTTTAAACTTTCAAACATCGATATCCACTTCAAAATACAGACCGAAAGCAAAACGTAATCGTAGCACAGAGTAGTGAAAGCTGTCAGAAAGCTGTCAGTGAATATCTGGTCAGGTTATATAATCTTGTTTACTTCCTCTCTGATCAGATAGTTCCAGATAACAATTGAAATTTTAGCCAATTTAAGGCAACGTTCTCATACTTGTGTGAGATGCTTTTTTCTGTGTATGAGTGTTTGTCTGCTGTTAAAAATAATCTCCCTGTAACGTTGTTGTTTCAAGAAATGGCTGCCACTTTTTCATGAAGGATCACGAGTACAAACATTCTGTACATCATTCCAGGCATCAGAGGCAAGCAGCTAACTGATACCAACTATCTGGGTGAAGTATTCCTGTAGTTGAAAGGATAATATCAGTGCAATTTTGTTTTCAGATTTAAGCCTGTAAAGAGTCTAAACATGTTGGTGGATTCCAAAGACTGTGACTGCATCATCTCATGTTAGGAAAACAAAATGACGTTCCCATACAACTAAACTGCATTCTCAATTACCTTTTGAGGGAATTTTCTCCCGGATTACGGTCGCAGTTTTAAAAAGTTTTTTTAACACATGGTTAACATTACTACTTGGTTAGGTTTAGTAAAAAATATCATGGTTTGGCTTAAAATTACAAAATATGTTTGTTACGTTATTTAAGCAACGTACTAGGGCGATAACGCGTTAACGCTAATTTGTTTTAATGCTCAACTTGCGATTTTTAGGTTGTAGTGGGCTCAGTTTCAAAGCTAGCGTGAAGATACTGGTATCATATGAAACTAGAAAAACATAAACCAAAACCCTAACCTAAATGTTGGCGAGGAAAAACTGGCATGGCCATTTTCAAAGGGGTCCCTTGACCTCTGACCTCCAGATATGTGAATGTAAATGGGTTCTATGGGTACCCACGAGTCTCCCCTTTACAGACATGCCCACTTTATGATAATCACATGCAGTTTGGGGCAAGTCATAGTCAAGTCAGCACACTGACACACTGACAGCTGTTGTTGCCTGTTGGGCTGCAGTTTGACATGTTATGATTTGAGCATATTGTTTTATGCTAAATGCAGTACCTGTGAGGGTTTCTGGACAATATCTGTCATTGTTTTGTGTTGTTAAATGATTTCCAATAATAAATACAGTATATACATTTGCATTAAGCAGCATATTTGCCTACTCCCATGTTGATAAGAGGATTAAATACTTGACAGATCTCCCTTTAAGGTTCATTTTGAACAGATAAAAAATGCGCGATTAATTAGCAAATAATCACGATTAACTATGGACAATCATTCAATTAATCGTGATAAAACATTTGAATCAACTGACAGCTCTACAACGGACGTAAATTAAAATAAATGAACGTAGAGCCATCCACCACCTCGACCTCCTCCCTAAGCGGACTATTATTACAAACGGATTTGTGATGCGTCAAAAACAAACGGCGACAAAATACTTTTCCATTGAAACGTAATTAACAATGCAGTTTCCATGTATGGGAATATCATTTTTAGAAGACGGGGCTGTCGGAAAAATACCTGTTTCAATGTTGTGTGGCAAAAAACTTGAGAGGTTCGTAAAGCCCATAAGATTTTCAGCAAATTGTCTGATGATGTCATTGACGGTGCTAGCGTTAGCATAGAGCTCTGCTACCTCACACATTCGGTACCTGTTGTGTTGGATACAGAACTTATTTTCCATTGTGTTAAAATAGGGATGTATTATACAAAATGTAATTTATTGAGACATGTCTCTTTCTGACTAAGCCAATCATTTATGTCCATGTGTTGTAAGTCTAATTTAGCTCGGCAAGCTAATAGGGAATGGGAATCGCGGAGCATTCTGAGGCGCGCCGCCATTTTTGGAGGGTAGCGTACGTGTTAGCTTTTGACACTTGCAGTAAACAGTCTCACCCTTTATCTGACATCACATTCCCATTCCCTATTATAATCCACCACTGAAGTCCTATACAGAGTTAGGGTCCTGCATTATTCTGTAATATCGTAGTCCTGTCTTGGAGAGAGGCTCTATGTCAATATCTGGTTTTAAGGACTTAATTATTCAAATAGATATCATGTTCACATGGTGCACAATCCTAGAGAAAGTTGTTTTTTTATCAAATTAGCATGCAGAACTGTCGGCTAGCCTCCTCAGAGTACGGAGCCTGGCAGGCATCTTTAGAGCTGACCCGGTGAGTCAATTAATCGATTAGTCAATCGACAAAAAATTAATCAACATTAATAATTTTTCAAGCAATAAACAGGAACCAAGGAATAAGTGCAATAAGGCTGTTAACTTGAAAGTATTTATTCAGCCGTTTGAAGGCACAATTTAGTAATTTACAAATTTAAATAAAGCGAATCAAATCTACATTTGATACCTGTCGGGCTCCGTATCGTAGCCAATAATGGCACCAGGGAATAAATAAAATGGCGCTGATATCATCCTTTAAACTTAAACACATATGTGGCAGTGTTAGATGAAATGTTTAGCAATTTATTTAACATTACTGTAGATTAAAGTTTAACTCCAGCATTCTCTTTTTTTATTTCTAAAAAAGGTGCCTTACTGTCAAAATGCTACTTTATTGAACAAATGCCATTTTTATATTGCTTCCTACTTTTCTGTACTGCCAGGGCTGGACGTCAGCCTACTGCACTGTGTGGAGTCCTATATGGAAAAACAGAAATTACAAATCCTGCTGTCAAACAAAGCAGATAGAACTCTTATTGAATGAACAAAGATGGATGAATGAAGTAAAAAATAGAGAACAGTCCAAAGCGGGTCCTGAAGGAAAGGAAGTCATCTGGAGCTACACTCTCTCAGTGGCTAGCTGCTAAGTTAAGGTACAGTGAGCACCGTTCAGTCTGTCAGTGCTGGTGGTGTGTGTGTGTGGGGGGGTGCAGACAGGGCTACTCCATGATGGCTCTGTAAATCACAGGCTCTATGAAGTCCCCCCTGTAACGCGAGTTGATCACTCTCTGTCTCTTTGACTCCTGGATGATCTCCTTCTCTTCGAAGATGCCGTCAAATCTCATGTCTGACGCTTTAGACTGCAGAGACAAACACAAGGCTGTATGATGAAACAAACACAAGACTGCATGACGAGACCGACACATCTTCTCAATGTCTTTCATTGGTTTTTACACATTTTAAAAATTATCAAAACGGGAGTAAAGTAGAAAACAAAACAGAAATTCAGCTGACGTTAATCTAACGTAGTTTAAAAATGTTGTTCCGTATGTTTTCATGTATGAAAAGAGCCCAAATGAGCCCAAATGGACTACTGGATTACTATCAGCAGATTATTTAAACAGCGTTTGTAGAGGAATGATTCTGTCCCAAGCTGTTTGATCACTATCAGCTGTTGATCACTATCAGCTGTTTGATCACTATCAGCTGTTGATCACTATCAGCTGTTGATCACTATCAGCTGTTTGATCTATATCAGCTGTTTGATCACTATTAGCTGTTTGATCACTATCAGCTGTTGGATCACTATCAGCTGTTTGATCACTATCAGCTGTTGGATCACTATCAGCTGTTTGATCACTATCAGCTGTTTGATCACTATCAGCTGTTTGATCTATATCAGCTGTTTGATCACTATCAGCTGTTGATCACTATCAGCTGTTGGATCACTATCAGCTGTTTGATCACTATCAGCTGTTTGATCACTATCAGCTGTTTGATCTCGATCAGCTGTTTGATCACTATCAGCTGTTTGATCACTATCAGCTGTTTGATCACTGTCAGCTGTTTGATCACTATCAGCGGTTGATCTCTGTATTATTGATCTACGGTTTATATTGAAAATGAGGACAGAAGCAGCAGGTTAAACCACTGTTCATTTAACTTGAATAGAAGTTGGTTTATTATATTTTTGGTTAAATATTAAACTGCCTTGTATCTTGAGAACTGAATCAGCAGGTCCTGAAGCTGCACTTTTTATTATTTTCTAATAAAAGCTGTATGTATTTGCCATTATCGTTGTTTACTTGTTTATATCCATAATTAATTTATCCCTGATTCCCTCACAAGAAAAACTTTGAGGACTCCTGACCTGCTCTGTCCAGTATCACATATTTATTTCACAGTCACACTGACTGAATCTTTGGAAAAAAAAGTAACTGTATCGATTTCAAATCATTGAATTGTATCGTATCGTTCTAGATGAGCCAAATATCGTCCTTGAATCGTATCGGAACCATGGAAATCGCATCGCAACGTATCGTATCGTTGTAAAAACTGATCGTTACACCCCTAACAAACAACTAGATCAGGTGGGTTTAAGAGTCCATGTGTGTGTGGTTGGAGTTGAATTTACCAGTCTGGATTTGACTCTCTTGGGGAGTTCCTCATCCAGAGAGTAAACGTCGTCTCTCTTGGCTGTTAGCTGCGACCCATCCTCGAATTCCACCTGCAATCCAGAAATGTAGCAAACAATACAGTCAGGACTCTTTCACACATAGTTCCCGGTAAATTACGGGGATAACCTTTCACACACTGCTGGTGATTTTCACTATTCACACTTGCACTACATTCAGGAACATTTTCCTGTCTGTCTCTCCCAGAACACACACACACACAGCAGGCTCTCATGCGCATCCTGAATGACAGACACACAGAGAGGGCCGGTAGAGACAGACAGGGAAACGTAGGACATACCTACTCTGTGGCTACTGGTGCAGCAACAGTGGATAAAGAGTTTTAAGCGTCACAACCGCCGCAAAATGAGTAGTTTGGGTCGCAATAAATACATATGTAATTACCCCAAATGAAATGATTGGCTGGGCTGTATACCTACCTGTCTCTACCTGTGCACACTCTGCCCGTGCTAGCTTGACAGCTGTGAGTACAATATCCATGTTCGTTGTTTATGTTCATAATGATCATTTTGGGGGACTGGCTTTATGAAGGGACTGACTGTCAGTGTTGCCGACTTGGCGACTTCCTCTCTAGATTTAGGGATTTTTGGAGCCGGTGCTGCTAGCTGCTTTCATTGGAAAAGAGTTGGCAACACTGGGCTGGGTTTTTAGGTTGGATCACTTTTAAAATCCAGCGTACTCTTGCTAGTTTCTCAACATTACCGACCCAACCTTTAAAGGGGACATATTGTGCTCATTTTCAGGTTCATACTTGTATTTTGGGTTTCTACTAGAACATATTTACCTGCTTTAATGATAAAAAAAACCCTTTATTTTTCTCATCCTGTCTGTCTGAATATACCTGTATTCACCCTCTGTCTGAAACACTCTGTTTTAGCGCCTGTCTCTTTAAGACCTCCTCCTGAAATTGCCCAGTCTGCTCCGATTGGGTTGTGATCAAAATGTGGTGCACCTTTGCAAAGGTAGTTCTCAAGCTGTGGGCGGTATATTGTAATGAGCGGTCGTGTCTAGAAGGGAGCCTGCAAACTGCGAAATATGATCTGAGATCTGAAAAAACTTGCTGCCTAACGACTTATCCAAAATTGAACTATTTGAGGTCAATTCCTAACCTTAACCATCTCGAACTGAGTTTCCCCAGTTCGTGGGCTCCCTTCTATCCACTACCCTGCATGCCTGCATGTGACATAGGAAGGGGAGCCAGATCTGATTGGCTTGTTGAATCACATGTTATCTGATCCAGACAGCCCACAAACAACTGACTGGGTTGTCTCATTTCACAGTTTGTGGGTTGGTAGACACTCCAGATACCCAGATGGATGAGCACAAGCACTGGAAAGTGAGATTTTCATGATATGTCCCTGTTAAGACCATTAGTGGAAAGGAATATATTAAGCGTAAATGTGAGCAGCTTTTCTGTCCTTTAAAAGACTGCAGTGATTCTGCTTGGACAGGACATTCCCACGATAGGAGGTTTGAAGGTCGAGGCCAGGGGCCGTGTTCACAAAACATTCTGAGGCTAAAAATAGAGCTTAACTGACTGAGTTAGGAGGACTCCTAAAAATAAAGGGTGGGCCAGCCTGAACTTTAGTACTGTAGGGAATCATTCACAAAGCAGTTTTATCGCAAAAAGCAGCTCCTAAGTCTGAGAGTAGTTAGAGGTCCAGAGGACTCCTGAGTCAACAAGACCTGCTCACAGTCAGTCAAATACTGCAAATGAAGCACCTTGTCATGTCAGCATTTTAGAGAGAAACAGTTAGGATCCAATCCCTTCAAACTAGGGATGTTAATAATTAACCGTTTAACTGTTAACCGACATTAAGCATTTTAACCGATTAACGCTATCGGTTAAAACGGTTAAAAGAAATATTAATAATTAATTAAAAGCTGAGCGGCTCAGAAGAGCGGCTCGTCACTTTAAGGAGAAAAGCTGGTCCACCTTAACAGCCCACCTTAAGAGGTGGAGCCGGAGTTGCAGGATACAGGAAGTCGGCTCCGGTCTCTGGCTCTCTTGAGCGGAGCGGAGGAGTTGTAGTTTCATAGCATTTATTCACCGACAAATAAACTGTACACACACTGCTACACCTACGATCACAGCTAGAACGCCACCAACAACCTCACACTCATCACCAACACACACACACGGTCTGTTGGGAACTCACTAAAGTTACTCAGACTACGTGTGGCGGCGGCGAGCACGAAGCCTCCGCCAATGCTAGAGCTGCTAACGTAGCACAAACACACACACTGTTTGACGGGTACTCGCTAAAGTAACGCCGGGCAGACACACAGCTGACAACCTGCTAAACTAAACTAAATGTGCGGTGGAGACTTTTACTGGGAAAGTGGCTGCATGTCCGCGACACTACACGCAGCATCGTAGCTGCTAAGTTAACGCTCCTGATGGTGAACCGGAGACTCAGTTGTCTGTTGTGCTCATACACTGCAGCTGGAGCACCGCTGCATGAGAGGCACAAATCTTGTCGGTTAATAATCGGTTAACTGGGGTCGGTTATCGGTTAAGAAAATGTTTCAAAATTAGCATCCCTAATTCAAATCCGTTAGATGACAGTTGGTACAACTCTCCACTACTGAGACTCTGGAAAAATGCAAATTGCTAAACTTGAAATATTTCAGCAGCCTGTGAGAATTATTATTCCTCAAACCAGATCATCTCTTCTGAGACATTTGTACAGTCAACAATCACCAACTGCAATAAATAAATGAATGAATAAAGCTGATTTCATGGCTATCATGGAATTACCCAGTTAAAGCTGCAGTGGGTAGAAATGGAGCAAATATGATTAAAAAAGTTATGTTTATAAAACGGTCAAAATAACCTGAGTATCCTAGCGGTGCATGAGACAGGTATTCGGGGAAAAAAATCATGTGCCTCTGTGTCCTCCGGTGCTCCTAATGGCATCTGTAAGATTTCACAAGACCGGAGGAAAACAACCAATCAGAGCTGATTGTCTCTTGTGACCCGGCAGCCATGTTGAGATTAGTTGAGGAAATACCGAACACCGCCCACCAGCCGGAGCACACTTTCTCATTTTACAGCTAAACAGTACACTACAAGATGATTCTGAGAACATCTGAGGAGAGAAATAGACATTACAGTAACAGAATATTGATTCATATTTGGTCAGCGCTGCCTAGTTTGACCGTTTGATCAGAGTTCGCGAGTGATTGACAGCTGCCTCCGTTGAATGAACAGCCAATAGGAACGCACACAATGGTTTACACAAAAGATGCAATGTGTAACAACTAGTGCTGTCAATCGATTAAAATATTAATCGCAATTAATCGCATGATTGTCCATTGTTAATCACGATTCATCGCAAACTAATAACACTGTTTTTATTTGTTCAAAATGTGTCTTAAAGGGAGATTTGTCAAGTATTTAATAGGGATGGAACGGTTCAGGTAAAAAAATCTGAACCGTTGGGTTCGCTAGTCACGGTTCTGGACGTGTATGAATCGTTCGGCTCATTTGAAATAAGTTATGAGGCTGATTGTGTATTTTTTTCATGTAGAGTTAGCAGCGTCGGCGTTAGGGGCGTGCCATGGGGCTCCAGGCCCGTCCAAAAAGGTCACTGTGCCCCCTCAGCTGAATTCTCTCCTGACAAAAAACTAAACTGAAATAACAGCTAGGCTATAAGTAAAATTAAGTCATTCAGTTTGGTAATGGAAGGACTTAACACTGCAATGCAAAATAAAGCACAAAACAGTGATAGTTTTGCATTTAGGAAACAACTAGGACATGTACTTGGGCTTGATTACATTGTTTTCTATTGGAGGGTCCTAACTGGCTGCGAGCAACAAGGTGCTGCACAGCTCGGCGTGACTTTTTGTCTGAACTTCTATCGGATACACGGTTCCTATTTTTTCCTGTCACTCATATTGAGAGGAACGGCTGATTAGTTTAGATAAAATGAGCCGAGAAAACCGGGTCAGTTGTCCTGGATGTAAATGAAAATATTAACATGATTACTGACACTTTCAGCACAGGCATTGATGCTCGCAGTTATATGCGTAGCGTTCACTAGTGAAACTTTATTACGAGGTACCTGTCAAAAAATATAACAGTCACCTCACTAATGGTTAAAATAAAACACAAACACACAGCGCAAAGATACAACTATGGAAACTATGAGCCGTCACTATAATATTTCAGTAAGAAGCCTCGTTTTGATCCGCTCCGTTTGCGTGTTTGTTTTTTTGTTTAATCTAGCTCAAAAGAAAAAATTGAGAGAAAGTAGACCTACAAATCTGGTGCATTAAAGCACAATTAGGACCAAGAGAGTAAAAAGCATCCTGTGCTCCTCTCACATCTTACTACTTCTACCTGTTTGGATTATTCTGTTCAGTATTGTGGAATAAAACAATGGACTAATGTTACATTACAGCAGGCTGAGCAGGGACAACAACTGGTGAGTGAAACATCCACATTTAGTCTTTATTAACTTAAATTATAGTTATGAAGAAATCAGTCAGACTGTTAGATTAATGTGTTGTTTAATTCCCTGTTAACTGGATCTCGGCACCCGTGCCTGAGGAGTTATCTGTAGCCTCCAGTACCTCCTCATTTCAAAACAGAAACCAAAATAAGGTGGCAGCTGGCTGGAGAAGATCACTAGATAACAACCTACTTGCTCTTGGCTATATCGTATGTTATTTCCAGTAAATATCAAAAATAAAACGTGTGTTTTCTGATAAAAAAAAAAAGTACGAACGTAGGAAGATAACAAGTACCAACCCATCTTTGAGGTGGTTAGTCTTCAGCTCCAGTCTGATCTGGAGCTCACAGCTGATATGTTCCTGGTTTGTTTACATGATGTAACAAAAGTGCAGATTTAACGTATTCAGTGGACAGAGAGCGTCAGATTCGCGATGCAGCGCGATAGTCGGACGCTCGCATCCAGTTAGGACACGGTGTTAGTTTATAAACCGTTTTTGTGGACATACCAGCATGTTTATGTGTGCGTGCGCGCTTGTGCGCATAAGTGGCAGTATGTATACACCTCTCTGTCAGTTCATTTCTTTTTTATAAAACATGATAATGTTAAAGATACACTTAATAAAGGCTATATGAGGTGAAAAAAAATTCCCCCCCTGTCAAAGCTGATTGCCCGTCAGCCCCTAACACTCTGGCGCCGACCCTGAGAGTTAGGCTCCCGTTTATTGTCACACTACAAATCAAGGCCTATGGAAGGAGGCTGGGACACGGGTGGACATGGGTCTTGAGGTACGGGGTTTAACACTTGCACAGTGTAACTGAAGCTGCGGTCGTGCGTTGCTATTGGCTCAATTTCGGCGACTGCAGACCAGATTTTACTGCGCATGTGTTGTACCACAAAGATATGACGCGTTGATGAAGCGTGACCCAGCTCTCTTCACGAATGAAGTGCGGCTGTCAGTCAGTTTAGGAAATGGCGAGTAGACACGATAAAGTCCAGTTAGAGGATTCACCAGCATCGTTTGGCTCTGCTGTATGGAGCATTACAGATTTAGTGTTACCATGAAAATGACGGAAAAAAAGTGGTGGATAAAACGGCGACTGTGTGAGCACTGTGCAACACGTCTGGTTTATGCTAGCGGCAACACTTCAGGTAGGAAAGAGCAACTCCTCCCCACAGCATTTAAACAGCCTCTACATGCAGACTCAGACTCAGACTCAGACTCAGACTCAGACTCAGACTCAGACTCAGACTCAGGCTCAGGCTCAGACTCAGACTCAGACTCAGACTCAGACAGGGTAAAAACACAACTACAGCATCGGGGATGTTTATAGTGAAAGATATGCAGCCTGATGCAGTCTCGGAGGACGCTGGATTTCAGCATATGATTAACGTAACGTTACTTGAGCCGCGCTATAATATTCCCTCGACACTTAAGCAACACAGTAATTCCAGCAGCACAATCCCTGTAATGTGTTTTATATTTATTCATTCTTTTTAAATAACACAGTGGCACAGAAATCCAACCGTACTCCTCCAAATACTGCACTTTATGAGTGGAAAAACTAATCTTTCAATTAAGAGCTGATAATCAGGGAGTTGAGACATACTGTATGTTATAATGTTCTTTTTTTTTTTTTGGTTGAGCTTATGCTTCAATTTATGTTGATGGCCTTAGTCTATAATTACATCATATTTATATGAAAATAACAAAGCTGCATGTTTTGTTTGCACTAATGACTGTAGAAGACCTATTCTTTCAGTTAAGATTTGACAATGAAGAAGAGTTTATGTTCCTTATTTAAGCCATACTTTTTTTTGTCAAATATTTGTTAACTTATTTTTACCAAATAAATGAAAAGCATGTTGAAATCAGAACATGACCTCCTCGCTGGAACATAAATGTACCGAACCGAAGCGAAAACCGTGACCCCAAAACCGTGATATGAACCCAACTGTGAATTTTGTGAGCCGTTCCACCCCTAGTATTTAATACTCTTATCAACATGGGAGTGGGCAAATATGCTGCTTTCTGCAAACTTATGTATGTATTTATTACTGGAAATCAATTAAAAACACAAAACAATGACAAATCCCATTTTCATTCACATATCTTGAGGTCAGAGGTCAAGGGACCCCTTTGAAAATGTTCACGCCAGTTTCCTCCTTCGTTGACAAGCTAGTATGACATGGTTGGTACCAGTAGATTCTTTAGGTTTTCTAGTTTCAGATGACACCAGTATCTTCACTCTAGCTTTAAAACTGAGTACGCTACAACCTAAAAATCACAAGTTGCGTTGATGTGTAAAAGAAATAAGTGGCGTTAAAACGAATTAGCGTGAACACGTTGACTTTTACAGCCCTAGTAAAAACACAACACATTCCGTGATCAAAAGGAGCAGAGAGAAAAATCACATATTACCTGGCCCTCCCTTTTGTTCAAAGTTTTGATAAAACCAAGTTTTCTTTATGTTACCATTGTTAGCCTATTGTGCTATTAATTACAGCAAGTCAAACTTTGTTATGTGACAGAAAACAAAAAGAAAGTCTTACCAGGTACATGTGGATGGCATGCGCTGCCACAAATTTGGCCCCATACACCAGGCCGTCTGTCCATCGCACCTGAACCACGTCACCCTGGGGTGGCGGTCCGAGCTGAGCGCAGTCTCGGTTCTAACACACAGAACACACATTGCAGAGTTGTGAGCAAACTTAACAAAGGCACAGATTTCATGCATTCCTGACATACAGTATAATGCGTTTAGCATTATAATGGACTTAAATTCACGGGGACACAATCCATGTTCACCCCTTACTCTTACCAAAATAAAATCATAATGTTAATGTTAACACTTCTAATGCTTAAGGCAAATTTGATGTTTTACATGAAACTATTAACGACATCCTCAGTAGTGATTTTTCGTACATGCTAAAAAATTGAAGTCTGAACTGTTTAGTTTGTGGCTAGAGTAAAAGAGTTGGACAAATCAAATATGTAACATCCACTCATGGCAAATACTCTAAATTGTCCGATAAAAGCAGTCTCAAATAATAGCGAGCATGAAGAAGTAGAGGCCGTGTAAAACAACATTGAGGTCACATGGTAAATTCAGTATAATGAACATTTGTCAAGTATTTTATTCTCTTATCAACATGGGAGTGGGCAAATATGCTGCTTAATGCAAATACATGCACACATTTATCATTGGAAATCAATTAACAACACAAAACAATGACAGATATTGTCCAGAAACCCTCACAGGTACTGCATTTAGCATAAAACAATATGCTCCAATCAGAACATGGCAAACTGCAGCCCAACAGGCAACAACAGCTGTCAGTGTGTCAGTGTGCCAACTTGACTATGACTTGCCCCAAACTGCATGTGATTATCATAAAGTGGCATGTCTGTAAAGGGGAGACTCGTGGGTACCCATAGAACCCATTTTCATTCACTGATCTGGAGGTCAGAGGTCAAGGAAACCCTTTGAAAAAGGCCATGCCGGTTTCTCCTCGCCAAAATTAAGCGTAAGTTTGGAGCGTTATTTAACCTCCTCTGCCACAAGCTAGTATGACATGGTTGGTAGTAAACTTGGGAAAAAAATGGATTCCTTAGGTTTTCTAGTTTCATATGATACCAGTATCTTCACTCTAGCTTTAAAACTGAGTACGCTACAACCTAAAAACCGCAAGTTGCGTTAAAGAAGTTAGTGGCGTTAAAATGAATTTGCGTTAAGGCGTTATTATCACGTTAACTTTGACAGCCCTGATTAAAAGCCAACCTATTAAGGGAAAGCTGCGAGTTTGCATTAACTGGGGAAAATATGAATATAAAAACAAATAAAGGCCTGTCTGTATTATAACCCTGTCTAATAAAGGCGTGGTTCTCTCTGCCACTGAGGTGAATACAGGCCACCATTTGAGAATTTATGATATTATCAATACAATACTACAAAATGTGAGTTTTGTCATGAAAGTCAGCATTGTACAGTACAACAAATGATGTCGTTGACTTACACAACAAATAGAAAATCTCATAGTTGTACATGAATATCTAAGTGGGCAGCGATGTAAATATAAATGGACAATCTGCCATAGTAGATCCAAATTTACCAAACTACATAATAAGAAGTTTAATGTACTTTAAAAGAAAATTCCAGATTTTTACTGCGTTGTTTTTAGATTCTTTGAGGTTTCTTTTAAGGGGAAACACCCCAGGTGAATAGGGTAGAAAAAATTAACTAATAGATATCGCCATGAAACTTCCCCCATTGATTACTGACATTAAGACAATTATTTTTGTATTACAAGTTTTCTGAAAATTTATGTTAAAATGAGGCATTATCTTATCAAATATGTGCTAATTTGCATACATTTCCAGAACAGAAATGTAATCATCGGATAAAGACAGGTTCAAAATTATTATTTCATTTTGTTGACATATTAGAGTCAAATGTTTTTACAGAGGGAATTATGGATAAATCTTTTTATCACTCCATAAATCAGAAAATACTGTTAACAGCCATAAAAAAAAAAATTTCGCCATCATTTTAGGAAGAAAATGTTGTATAAATCAGGCTATGAATGATGTATGAACAAAGCCCTCTGTAAAAACCTTCAGTGGAATATATGTAAAGTTTGGTGTATGTAAGTGCTAATGAAGTGGAGATTTCTGGCTCACATTATGAGAGAAAAACTCATTTTGAGAAAACAGCCTTTAAAGATATGGATTGTAACATTCCATACAGGCACTACAGGTGAATGGGGTGAAAAAACATTTATATATCATCATGAAAACTGTGAGTTTCGGAGAAATCTACAGACACAAATAGACACATTGTAGTAAAATAAATATCTAAATGTGTATTTTGGAAGTTTTCTTTCCACTAGTCTGAATGAAAAAACATGTTATGGAAGCAAAATAGCCCCAAATCTCAAAACTGACTAGTGCATGAGAAACTATGTTTTTGCCTGGCGTGTCTCCCTTTAAATGACAAGACAGATATAAACTAGTGAAACCTACCACGATGTCTTCGGGGAAGAGATTGTCACTGAAGGAGCCATCATCGAAGTTGACCTCGTAGAACGTCTCTTTAGAGAGCTGCACCACATCACACTGGTAGTAGCGGCCATTCTTGTGCTTGCATATCACCTTCTGTCCCACAGTCAGCTCATGCATGGCTGCTTTATTGCGCTGTCAGAGGAGATAGAGGAAATCACATTTCATCAGGACACCCGCCACTTTGGCAGGCAGAGAAAACACTAGTTTCTGCTTTCTTGGCATCTCACGCCTCCGTGACTATCGATTCCTCTTATTGATGCTTTCCCACAGTTATGCTGCACAATGACACATAATCACGCTGTATCATGTTTCAGTTTGTTTGGGACCGGAGACGACGGAGAGAAAAAAAAGCGCTCAAAAGTGTGGCGCTACTAAACCTGAGGGGACGTACCCTATTTCTCCCTGATAAATCTGTGTTGAAATCAGTAGGAGGAGAGTTAGTAACGTTAGCTGTTAGCAGCAGTTAGCAGCACAGTCCTGACTGGATAAATACCAGAGCTACTAACGTTAACGGAGGTGCCATTCAGTTATTATTATGAGACGTTCACGGTCTGCTCAGCAAAATGACCATTGGGAGAAGGTAAATTACAACGTTATCATGATGCGTTCAAATGTAATCTCGTAAAATTAAGTTTTTCGGTGAGAAACTTGAATAAATCCAGTTGTTTGAAGGAGATGTTTTCACATCAATATAAAATAAATAATAGAGAGAGAATTATGACCTGTTTAACTTACCAAGATTTATTTTAATCAAAGCAAATATTTAAATAATCATAATTGTTTAAATTGTGTGTTTTTATGGAAATAACCACTATAGATGACAATAACAAAGTACAGTACAGTACTGTGTACAGTAGGCTACACGTCCTCCCCCCAAAAATAGGGCTCCCCCAGAAGCTACGGTGTAATTAGAATACTGTAATTTACTGTGTTTATAATGTTTTTTATATAAAATATATCGAACATTGAATGACATCAGATCTAAAATGTTATTACTTCATTTAGCGCAGAGATTTCAAAAGCGGCAGATAAAATTTCTCAATGGCAGAAAAAAAAAAAACTTGTCTGCCACATTGGCAGGAAGTGAACAAAGTTCATTTCAGACCCTGGTACCACTGCTGTACAGACAGTAAACAAAAAGTGTAAAAAAGAGCATCTCTAGTTCTCAATTCACAAGAGGTTGACAGATCCTCAGACTCTCCTTACCTCAATCTGAGTGGGGCCTTTGTGTCGACAGCAGGTAACATGGACCACAAAGGGCCATTCATCTGGCTGCATGAGTACTCCGGCAGCCTGGGCACAGGTGGGGTGGTAGGCAGTGGGACAGCGGCCATGAGAGCACTGCACGCAGCAGCCAGACGCCTTCTTCATCCGCTTCTTACAGTAGTAACATTTCTGTCAGAGATGCAAACACAGGAAGCCAGGGCTCAGGAAACTGCAGTGGATTTGAAATGACTCAATGAAGGTGAAGCTAACGCACAAGGGCCAGTATTAGTGCAGCTGAAGCCTTTACACTTCAGCTTTAGAATGTTTCTTGCTGTCTTTTGTTGAGCCTCCTTCTCAGTCTACACTGATGCTGTATGCTGTCATTCATCGGCCGTTCGAAGTATTTAGTTTGAAAAGTTTTAGAACACAAATAGTTGTGGCATTTAGGAGTACAAATGTAAGTAAGACTATGCTTAATCGGTGTTTCGATTATGAGAGGGTCCTTGGAAAATGTTCTCCCCTTTAAGTGGTCCCTGGCCCCAAAGACTTTGAGAACCCCTGCCATAGAGAGCCCAGGAACGTGACCACGCGATACAATTTCTATTGTTTTTATTGGTGAACTATTCCTTTAAAGAAACTCAACACTTCCGTCTCACTTTCACATTAAATGCATTCCAGCAGTTCCAAAGGCCAAAAGCCACATGTTCCTGGTCGGCCGTTCATTTTAATTAAGGAAGAAAAACAGGAATTCTGACATGACTTGTTGTACAGATGGTATTCGTGCTGAAGGAAATGTACATCATCTTAAATCTACCGTGTAAACTACTGGAGAACAGGTGATTCTACTCCCCCTCACCTTTTTCAGCAATCAGCCGTTATTTATTCATGCCGACTATCGTAAGAGTCATTATTTGAATGCCGAGAATGTGACGGCAGCTTATCCATAAAAGTGTGACTGTTATTTGAACTCACCAGTTTAAATCTCTGCAGGGGGATTCCACTTAAATCCACAGGACTTCTTTCAGTGATGTTGACAAAGCGTGCCTCTTGCACAGCCACCGCACACAGCACATGTACCCACCTGCAACACACACACACACACACACACACACACACACACACACACACACACACACACACACACACACACACACACACACACACACACACACACACACACACACACACACACACACACACACACACACACACACACACACACACACACACACACACACACACAGCTGCTCAAAACCGACATATTGGCTTCATCGAGCAGTAAGCTGCCTATTCTGTCCAGTTCCTAAAGCACACATCTCCTACACACATGGATTTCACATTTACTACGTAGTGTTGGTGTTACCGGTTCTTTTGTGGTACTTTGAGTGTACAGTGTGTGTGGCTATATTTCTGGGGTTCCAGTGTAGCCAGAGGATATCTGGGCCAAGACTTCCTTTTTCAGTGCGGTGCTCATTGTTTACAGTCCGATTAGCAACTTGAGATGCGAGACTGGAGTTGCAGTTGAGAGACGACGGTGTTCGACCGGATTGTTTCACAAGTAGCCAGATTACAAACTCATTAAAAACCAATAAACAGCTAAATCATCGTCAGACGATAGCCGGTGGGTTTCTGCTTCTTTTGCTCTCTGTTTACCTGCATTCAACCAAAGCCTGCTCCAACGTGATTGGTCAATACTACTGGGACTACAAACGGAAACCAGAGTGCTTCACATGCCAAAATCTTGTCCCGTTGCCTATAGATTCTGCATTTGAATGCACAAAATATTGCGTTCACGAGAATGGATCGAACAACTGAATACATAATGCCTTCAGCCCCGGCTAGCACCAGCGCGGAAGCATAAAAATAGTGTTTCAGAATTAGTATGACGGATACTAGAACACCAGATGTGCACCGATGTGGAATTTCAGTAGTAGTCCGATAACGTTAACCAACAAATGTCTGTTTATTTTGTGGCAGACACAAACTGTATATGACAGAAAACCTGACGAAGGTATAACCTTAAAATGGTATTATATGCAGGAATGCATATGCAGGAGGTGGGGGAGTGTTAGTTTGTGCTTTAGAACGTAACCGCCGTGAAACATTCAGAAAATAAGGTTCTATTTCTCCGATTCACTGCTTTGGTCTCACTAACGCCGCTCCCTCTCTTCATTCACTCTATAGAGTGCTTCGGAGATGACTTATTTTTATAAGCCAACCAGGAAGTTAGTGTCGCCCTGGGTTCCCTCGACAAAAGGCCGATGGGATTTTTACATTGGGTTTTGGATTATTGCGGAAAATAAGCTCTGTGGAAAAACAAACGGCTATGATACTAACACGTTTGGTTCCGTAACATAAATCCCACAAATCATAATCAGAAATACTTTATTGATCCCCGCGGGGAAACACCACATTTAGGAATCGCCAGAAGCAAAAAGCTAACGTTAGGCTATAAACAAACTACACCACGGTCTCATGAGCGTGAGTATACACGAGTGTTGTCCAAATAAAAAAACAAGCCAATGCTCTGCCTTATCAGAGGAAATCATTGTCTGAAATTCTATTATCAGAGCAAAAATTACATTTTTCCTATTCATCAGCCAATAACACTGTAAATCGGCCACCAACATAATGTCCATCCCTACATATAGTAATATTCAATCAGTTGGACCATGACTATTTCAGGTTCCTGACTCCCATGTTGTTGGCTGTTAAAGAGTTGAAAAAAAAATCAATGAGCAGCTTAGCACTTTAAACCAGTTTGATGTTCAAGGATAAAATACCAGTATCAAAGTGCAGTAGATGAACTGTCCCATTCCTGATGACTCTGGAACAACTTACTTGTTGTTGTTGGCTTTCTGCAGGGCTCCACCTCTTAGCGAACACAAACAGCAGTTCTGCAAATACAAAATGTCATCAATCAACTGTCCATACAAACAATACAGACCTAAATCTTTCAGAATTGTGGCTTGTAGTAGTCAACTAAAAGCACATTTTATCTGTAGCCATTATCAAAACCAACAGCTATCTCATGTGTATGTGGGTCAAACAGTTCTATCTGTGATTTGTGGCTGTATTGTATGGCTATAACCATCTCCAGTGCAATACAATATAACAGCACAGAGTCTTCCATCTAAAACTGCAGAGGATAGTAAACTCAGAATTCATAAACCTGCAGTCAACGTTCATTTCATTTATTGTTTTTCAGTCTACCAAACGCTGTGTTTAATACTGGATCTCTGTTAGCAGCAGCATCATGAGCAGCAGCAGCCGTCTCATTAAGAGCCTGTTGGTAATTACAACGGCAGGCCCTGTCCCAAAGCTGAGCCTGAGAGGTGGAGGACTGAAATGAGCTCTCTTAAAATGCATTCCAACCCCCTCTATAATGACCTCATGGATTTCTACTGAGAAAAAGATGTCAATGGGGCAGTAAAGTCACCGCCGTTAACAAGCATTTCTGAAAGTTACAAATAGTCCCTTTAAATAAAAGTCTTAGTTGATATTTGATAACCTCTAATAAATAAAAACATTTGTATAGGGGCAGTAAAGTTTGACTTCGGGCAAGTAGATTTCTGTCCCACTTGCACGACCGGGCAAGTTAAAAAAAAAACATGAACTTTGAACCCTGAGTGGGGCAGATTTTATACCGAATGTTGTTCATGTAATTTATTTAATATATTCTGGGATATCTGATTTGTGAAGAACAAGAGATCTACAAATGATCAGAAATAACTACTTTAAGTCCACTGAACTACCAAGAGGTAAACAAACAAGGCAGCATGTGGAGTAGATGCCCCCCCAGAGTGTTCACTGACCTCGGTCATGGCTTTGGCCTTGCAGCGTGCACATTTCCACTCCTTGCTCACACTGGCTGGATCCACCCCGTAACAACCTGGAATATACAAACACAAAGACAAAGTCTGACACACTAGTGTAGTAGGTGAGAGACTCATTGTCATGTCATTAAGAAGGTCTGTTAGCATGTGCTACCATCAGCAGACAGTGTTGTTTAGTCAGTGCACTTTTAAATGGCTGTGTTAGATCTGCCATCCAATGTTGTTTTCTAATTCTATACTAACATATTTCTGTCCTAATGACATGTGAGTCATTTTGGGGAATAAAAACTGAGTAAATCAGACGAGTAAGATCATATGCACACATGCTGTGTTATATATATATGCAGCAAATAATCTCAGTTCAGGTGTGTGTGTGTGTGGTGTGTGTGTGTGTGTTGCGTGGTGTGTGCGTGTACTGACTGGTGTGAACCCGCATGCTGCACTGAGAGCAACTGATGAGGAGGCTGGTTCCATCTTCCTCTAGATGTGGCGTGACGGGCTGCTCCTCACACTCAGAGTCCTCCTCTGTGGTGGTGGTGAAACACATCTCTGGGATCAGAGGTTTGGTCCGCATCCGCCCTCCGGCCACCATAACCGGACCGTCTACGCTGTTCGCACATTCAGTCTGACGGCAGAGCACAGCACGCAGAGACATGGAGCTTACAACACTGAGCAACAGGTAATATCCTCTTCTGAATATGGACTTTTTCTGAGAACTGCAACGTCTTTTCATCAACAACTACTGTTTAAAGCTTCAGTAGTCAGTATATTTTTGGCATCATTGTTGAGCAAAAATTCCATAATAACCTTTCAGCATATTGTAATTCAAGTGTTCTGAGAGAAAACTAGACTTCTGCTGCTCCTCATGGCTCTGTTTTCAGGCTTTAGAACATCTAGCCCGTGACGGGAGACTTTGACCAATCACAGGTCATTTCAGAGAGAGAGCGTTCCTATTGGCTGTGCTCCGATCATGTGACAAGAACTTGTCATTCCTTCAACAAATTTCACAATGGCTACCGGGTCACAAACGTTCTCATTTTACAGCTTAACCGTGCACTACAAGATGATTCTGAAAACATTTGAGGAGAGAAATAGGCATCACAGTAACAGAATATTGATTCATATTTGATCAGCGCTGCCTAGTTTGACCATTTGGTCAGAGTTCACGAGTGATTGACAGCCGTCTCTCATGGACGGCAGATGGACAGCAGACCTCAGATCAGCTCTTACTACTTGTTTTCCTCCGGTCTGTGAAATCTTGCACATGTCATTAAGAGCAACGGAGGACACCGGAGGACACAGAGGAACATGATTTTTTTTGGTGGTGCTACTAGCGCTACTAGCTACTGGCCGATAGCCGGTTGTTTGAGAACAGAGATGTTAATACATAGCAGGAAGCCGGCTATGTCGTATGAGCGTGCAGGGCGGTGCAGTCCCGTGGGTCTGATGCACGTTCATTATGCCGAGGAAAATAACTCTGGATTCAGCTGTTAGTTAATTTTACTACTTTTAGGACATCATGATTTAAATGAGGGCTGTTTAAGTGTTCCTACTGGGAAGTTGATTTACCTCCAAAAATAATTATCCTCTGATTTACAGACTTCTCTCTATTCATCCATGGCCACAGACTCATTGGCGTTTCAGTCCAAAATGGCGGCAGCGTTACCGCAGCACCATCTAGCGGCTGTTGTCAAAAAAGCAACGGAGTTTCGCCTCTTTGCTTCTATACTCTTTGGCCTCCCTGCCTCCTACATGGCCACTATTTCAAGCTCCACACCTCTAGTTTGTAACGTAGGCTTTATGTTAAACCTTGACAATCGTGATGATGTCTTCAGGGCTATGCATGTTAAATAATAGTGATAAATTGAGCACTATTCAGTAATTTGTGTGCATGAATTACTTTTTTCCTCTCCATGACACTCTGCTGGTCTCCATAGTGTACGGTCTATATGTTGGTATGGCTGGTAAGCTGGCTGGTGAGTGGGGTCTGCTCTGGTGCAGATTACCTGCTGGTATGTGTGGAACAGCATGCAGATGGAGCAGTATGGAGGTTTGGAGCCCATGCGCTGGTTGTACTCCCTCTCTTTCTTCAGGTGTGGAGGTCTGCTCTGCCACAAGTGAGCTAGAGGTTTAGCCCAGCTCTCTCCTTCCAGACCACCCTCCTCGACAGGGGGGGCCTCCTCTGGAGACTCTGGGGGACGGACAAACAAGCACAACAGCAAAGTTAGCATAGACATTTAGATCAAATAACAGGATATTCGCTAAAGAGACATAAAGCTAAATACACCAAAACCCATTTCTATAAATATTCAGACAATAATGAGTATGATGAGGCATCTTAGTCGAAGCAACAGACCTTCATCACTCATGCCGTCCTTTATGAGCGGATGGTGGCCTGGCAGCTGCCCAAGATCACTCTCTGGCTCTCCATCTCCAGACAGCTCTTCTGCCACCTGCTGGAGAGACACACCTCTTGTTACTGTCAGCATCCAGAATAGACAACCTTTTCAAATGACCATACCGGTAGTTTTTTCATTTTTGGAAGCTTACATACCTAAACCTTACACCACAAAGTCAACATTCATCATCTTTAGTCTGTCTTGTTTCTGTAGTGACTCAATGCAGCAGTGTTCATTTTGTCAGCTATTTTAGATTTAGTCTTAGTTTTTAATCGAAAATGCTCAGTTTTAGTCCCATTTTAGTCATTTTTATCCTTCATAGTTTTTATATAGTTTTAAGGTCCTGACACACCAAGCCGTCGGTCGGCTGTCGGACAGTCTGGGGCTGTCGGTGACCGTTTGACGGCCTAGTTTTTGTGATGTGTCCCGCACCATCAGCTCTAGTCTGTCCATGTTGCTTTTTTCTGGCTGATTCAGCATGTTGAATCGGTGGCAAAAATCGCTCTGATTGGCTGTTCAGCGGCTGCACAGTGGTTAGCAGTGTCGCCTCACAGCAAGAGGGTCGCAGGTTCGAATTCTGGCTTGGGGTCCTTCTGTCCAGGGTTGTACCCCGCCTTCACCCAATGTCAGGGATCGGCTCCAGCCCCCCCGCGACCCTGAATAGGATAAGTGGTTACGGATAATGGATGGATGGATGGCTGCTCAGCTTAAACGAATAAGTGAGGAAAGCAAGCCAACCGAAGTCAACGCGTAAAGTCAAGAGGAAAAACACAAAAGGCTCTTCTTAGTTTTCATCTTCATCTCATCTGATCGTTCCAATACACAGATATTTTTACAAACACGTGAACATCTGGAATGAAGCAAAGCGGTGAGTGAGAGTGGTGTGAAAATGGTCGGCAGACGCCGCTTTGTTTCATGTACGTATCATAGCAACAGCTTGTATTTCCGCCGTCCTCGCTCTTCCTGTTTCCCTTTTTTTGAATGACAAATCCAGACTACCGCCATCTGCTGGTGTGGAGAGTTATTTCATCTCACGCAGGCGCATTACGCACGTGCTAACTGTAGTCTTTGCAGTGGGTTCAAATGCAACTTGTCGACCAAGACAAAGGCGACGTGAGGCGACGCAACGGTCGGCTTTCATCGCCGCTAGTTCTTTGATGTCGGCTTGGTGTGTCTGGGCCTTTAGTCGTTGACAACTCAAAATGTTTTAGTCGCCAAAAAGTCATTACATTTTAGTAAAAATGGTTTCTCTATTAATTTAGTCAGCTATTTTTTTATTTAGACTTAGTCCTCTGTCAAATGTCCTTTTAGTCGTCAGATTACATTGAACAATTCAGTCCATCTAGTCTAGCCAGACCAATCATTTTAGTCAAACTTATTCCACATAACACTTTATCTTATCATTATCTGATGAAGAACACAGGTTGAATGATTAAGAATGGAGCTTTTTTTTCTCCGAGTCCTCCTGACTTCTCAGTAGTGATGCACGGTTCAGTCGCACCCACTGGCCCGTTATGAGAGTCAATCCACACCGCCCAACATGCAAAAATAACCCAACCTGACCCACAAACCGCAACTTTATGCATTATAGTAGCACAGTTGTCGGGACTGAGACATCTAACTAACATCTCAGCATCCCTGAGAGCAACACTGAGTCGAGAGATACACGATGATTCAAGTCTCAAATCTTTACACTTACAGTACTTTATATAATATAAAGCTTACAGAATCAATTGTTGGAAAAAAATGTAACAATAGTGTAAAGCGTACGGGAGTTATAGCTGAGAGGCTAAAACATGACAAAACACTGTTTTGGTCAGAAGTACAGTATAAAGTGTGTGTCCACTCACTGCTTTGCTGACATGTCTGCTGTCTTTCTCCGACTCACTGTCGCTGCTCTCACTCTTCTTCTCCTCCTTGGGCGTGGCTTCTCCGTCTCCGTAGTCTCCTTTGGCGTAGCTGTGAACGTGCAGGACGTCTGCGGGGCTCAGGCGTCCTCTGGAACAGTTTGTGTGCCGGACTGCAGCTGCTGCCCAGCTGAGGCTCCTCATCAGAGCACAGAGTCGCCTCCGCCTGGCTGTCGGCGGGCTCAGGAGGACAGGCGTCTGCGGCCGACACACCGTTCTTCTCTTTTTTTGACGTTTTCTGTCTGATTGAAGTTTTCTTAGCGCTGGCTCTGGACTGAGATTTAGTCTGAGGCTTGGTGTCTTTCTCCTTCTTAGGCTCCGTCTTGACTTTCACTGTGTCTGAAAGAATACAGACATTTTATTGCACCTACTGATAGCACTAGATCGTCCCGGACCGTTACAAGACGTTTGCTCAGTATGGTACATCCTATGAAACAAACATTTACTGTGGAATTAGCCTAATACACTCTAATTAGGTCTTCATGTTCGTATGTGCAAAACATTTATTCTAAAGTGAGAGTTCCACCATCATCGATTACTAACAACGATGAGACTTCATATCAGGAGGAAATCAACAATCTTGCAGAGAGAACAACGTTAGCAAAACCAAGGAGCTGATCCAGGATTTTAGGAAAAAAGAGGCAGCGCAGGTCATGTTGTCGCAAAGTCAACCAGGAAAATCGTCAGTTCAAATCTGACTGTACTGATCAGTTTTGTATTACTTTACTGAACCATGCTAATGCTAAACCGTCATGCTTGATATGCATGCAGATTGTAGCTGTCTGCAAAGCAGACAAACTAAAGCGGCACTTCAACACTATGCATGCTCTCAATTTTAATGCCAACTACCCTACAAAATCAGATAACTGCAAAAGAAAAACACGATAACATCATACAAGCACTCCGTTTCTACGATCTGTAAATCAACGTCGGCACAAGAGAGCGCAACGGCGGCATCGTTGCTTGTTTCATGGAGCCTTGCTAAAGCTAAGAAGCCATTCACTGACGCTGAGTTGATTAAAAAGTGTGCAACTGATATGGTTGTCGAAGTTTTAAGTCACAATGAGAAAAGCAAGAGACTTTTTTCGGACATTTATCAAACTTTTTACAGACTTTTTTCGGATATTTTTCAGATATTTTTTGGGGGATATTTTTTCAGACTTTTTTTTCCAGACATTTTTCAGATATACTATACTATGACTTTTTTTCATGAAATTTGTCGACATACTAGGTTCTCCAGTTGTAGGGTCAATTCAAGAAAAAAGGGCAATGAGGTCAAAAGAGGCCAGAGTTTTGATTACATAGAAACAAATGCTCTCGTCTTAAAAATACTTTTCTAAGGATTTAAAGATCAGTTTCTACTCATAGGCTGAGTTTATTCACTTAACACAAACCCCAAAAAGCTGAAATAAGATCTCTACGAACTGTGCTGTACCTTTATCTGGCTTGACAGGAACTTTAGTCGGAGACTCCTTGCGTGACAGCTTGGCCTTCTTTGGCTCCACCTCCTCAGTCTCCGCCATGGTCAGCTCGGGTTTGATGTCCTCAGAGGCTTCAATAGCTTCAAGCTGACGCTTTGTCCCAGTCTGAGGCTTTGGACTGGTGCATGGGAGACATTAGTGAAGACAAGCCCGACAGGACTGAAAGGGAAACCCTGTTTTCCATAGACAGCAAAGCAACTGTTCTGAGTAAAGCACATGTACGAACAAACATGAACACAGAATCTTCAAGCTGACAAAACTACACCGAATCATCATTGTCACTGACTGGATCAGTAACTTTTAGCTGCAAAGCTCCTCGCTGGTGACTGAGAGCTCCATTATCAGCTCAGCTGTGATTCACAGAACGTTACTTCCTCATTCATAGCTTATTAAAAGGCCAAAGAAACAATCATAATCCCATAACTGGCATAAATAATTGGCTGCTGAGCTGTTAAGCTTATGTGCAGAGCTTGTACAGCACAGGACTAGTTCAGTACTGAACTGAACAGCTTGGACTGGCAACAGACTAAAAGTACTACTGAACCAGTGTTGGAACATTTACTCAAGTACTTAAGTACTATTTTGCCATACTTGTACTTTAATTTTTTGTACTCTATTATCTGTACTTGAGTATCTCCATTTTATGCCACTTTATACTTTGACTCCACTACATTCTAGAGGCAAATATTGTACTTTTTACTCCACTACATTTATTTGACAACATTAGTTACTTTTGCAGATTTAGATTATGAATACAAAATCTAATCAACTAATACATTATGATGCATTATTATAGATTCAACTTCCCAGCAGTACATAGCCCTTGCTCCACCTTTACCAGCTGCAACATTTAAGTGATGAACACATTAATGCATCACAAATTATAATCCATATAATATATATGATTCTGAAATGGGCCATTCTGCATAATGAGTACTTTTACTTTTGGTACTTTTAGTATATTTTGATTTTGATTGCAGGATATTTACTTGTATTTTTACACTGTGGTATTACTACTTTTACTTAAAGGTGCTAAATTCGAAATTCAGAGCATATCTAAGATTAAGGGATTGCCTCCACACGGCTCTCAACATGGCAACGGCTGAGCCAGTGGCTAGCAGCTAACAGAGCTAACAGTGTTTACCTGGAGGGCAAACAGGAGGGTGGGCATTATCCTTCTGCGACAACGCCATCGGTCAGGATGGCGTTATCAGCTGTAACCGCCGTATGAGAGCAGTGCAGAGCAGCGGCGATTAGATAGCCAGTGGGGCACGCTCACATGCATGAACATACACGAACATGCACGAACATGCACTAAAAGTACGCGCGGCTGGCCCGGTTATGTCAACAAAGCAAGGAGAAGCTCGGATTACAACACACGCAGATGGAGAGACTTCATTCTCTGCTCAGGTAGACATCACTCCACTATATCTTTACATAGACAATAGTTGTTGATGATATATTAATGCTCTGAATTTAGCACCTTTAAGTAAAAGATCTGAGTACTTCTTCCACGAATGCACTGAACTGAAGACTGAAACAGCACTGAATGTAGCAGCAGTAATAAGCGGTGAACTTACTGTTGTACGTGCTGAAGTGCATTTGAACTGGGATGTGATCACTTAGCTTACATAAACGGTAATTTAAATACGAATTTAACATGGGTTGTGCTGCAAAATATGTCAAAATATAGTTTAAATAAAGCTTTAATTGAGAGAAATTGAGACATTTCGTGTTTCATAGGCAATTCACATCCATAGTGAATGCCCAGTGAATAAGATATGTGTTAGTGGGGAGTGTAAATCCAGACCTTTTGTCCTCCTGTACAGGAGTAGTGGGCTCCTCAGACCCAGCTTCCCTGGGAGTCTCTTTTGAAGGCTCACTCTGGTCTTCTTTCAGGAACGCAGCGGCCTCTGGTGTGGGTTTAGAGTGGTCGATGGGAGCGTTGTCTTTCCCTGCCTTCCACAGCTTGTAGCGGTCGGGCTGAAACTTGCGTACAAACACATCCATGGAGATCTTCACCATGTCCTGACGGCACGAACACTGGGAGGAACACACAGATCAACATTTAATCAAGGTTTCAACCATGGTAGTCTGAGCAGGACAAAACAAGGCTTTGAGAACTGTTGGGGTTCAAAGTGATCTCTTGAGATATTCTGGCTTGTATTTGAATATTTCTAGTTCCAAGAAGATGATCCTAAGATTGTTAGGAGCTCCTGACCTTTCCTTTAGAGCAACCATCAGGTCAAAATTTCTGGATGCAATGTTAAAATTATGATTAAAGCTAATTTTACTGACCAAAGAGGATGAATCCTTTCAAATGTGGACACTCCATGAGCTTCCCTCTTTTGCCCCCGCTTGATGAGGACAATGATGCTTCCCAAAGATTGAGCCCTTTTGATTATAACTCCATGACCTCTGCGGACCTTGGGATGAACCGTGCGTCGCGCGGCGGCTGCGTGATTCATGCGTCGGGTGTTCACACCAGCTGTGTTTCTGCTGCTGTCAGCTCTTTCTTTCTACATAGAGTTTGTCTTTCATAATGTCCATTTCATTATAAATGTCATTTATATTTATTTTAGACAGAGAAAGGTTAAGAAACGTGTGGTAATTTGTAAATAACAGTAATAATCCACAACTAAAACCCTATACTACGTTCATTGATGGAGCTCTCCAAGTCACTGCATGTTCTACAACACTGTCCTGCACATATTTCAGAATAAAAACCTTGTGTTAACAAATGAAGGAATTCTGTCCACAGAAAAAAACTGAAATTTATTTTGAAAAGAAAGCAGGAAGTATTGATTTAAAAATAAATCTTTACTTTTTTCATCTCTGTAACATATTCTACAGATACAGACATGTATCAAACTGTAGTAATGTTGCTGGTACGATGTCCATATACAGTCAATAGATCACCTTCACTGTCTGTTATTGCTGTGACCCGCGCGACTCGCGTCAAAAATAGGCAAGATCTCAAATCTCTAGAAGAGACGCAGCTGACGCGCAGTCGGGCCGGGCAGTGTGGCAGCTCTAACCTGTTAACACGGACGCCGAAATAAAAAACAACAGGTAACGCAGCCGCCACGCGCTGCTGACGTTACCAGTGTGGACGAGGCTTTAGTCTTGTTTTGGTGATTATCCCTTAGTGCTAAGCTAGGTGTGTTAACAAAATCATCGTGACATCATGAACCACGAGCCCTACACAGGTTTGACATTTTGGAGCAGAACACCACTACATAGATGCAGCTGGAGCCTTTACAAGTCATTAATGACTAGATTAAGATTCACAGCTGTTTAAATGATGTTTTTGCGTACCAGTGTCGCCTGTTTGCCGTAATCAATCCATCGCTGGGTGGCAAAGTTGGTCGACTCAGCACAGTTGAAGCCATGGTTGAAACCAGCATGATAACCAAACGGGAACGTCACAATGAACTGGCCAGCCTCCTGAGTGACCTGAATAGAAATACAACACAGAATTTCAAGAGCTGATACACCATTTTATTTCAACTTTATCATGTCATCATTATCATTATTAAATCACTAGATTTATTTTCTGCCTGTTTGTTAAGCACTTGGCTACTGTATATATTGTTAGGTCAACACAAAGTAAATGAAAGGTCACCTTCTCAAACGGTATGCCGTATTTCTTCAGGATTGAGGGTGAAATTAAAGTCATCTTGTGGCGCAGAAAGGCTTCACAGCTCTGAGCGTTCCCTGGAAAGAAACCTGGAAAGACAGGAAGCCATCCACGACATCAGTACAGGTGACCCTCGACAGGTTGTGTTTGTGTATTTTAAGTTAAACTGGTCAAAGGGATATGTGAGCATAATTGGTGTTGTGGTCTCCGAGACACACAGTATGGTTCCCTTTAGGTACCCCTTGTCTATCATTGAGTAAACAGACGACCCCTGACTAAGTGACATATTTTAACAGTACAGAACAACTGATTAACAAATTGTGAATGCAATAATTGCAGGGAGTTTGTGTAAAACGTGTGATTTGGATCCATTTTGAGCAGATCATTTCCTGTGAATACTGTATCAGAGATGAGTTTTCCTGTTATGATTACCAACTTTTCATACAATTCTCTTAATAGGCTTCTTTTTTGTCAAATTCACTGTTTTCTTCTCCCTGAACGTTGGCCATTGTTCTATTAGCTCTTTGGTAATCTCTATAAACAGATTTTGCAGTCACATGTAGAATCTGTAGTCAACTTGACAAGATTTTGGCATTGTGAAGCGTTCCGGTTTCCGTTTGTAGTCAGAGTAGTATTGACCAATCACGTTCAAGATTCAAGTTGTCCAACACCCTTTAAAAGGTGCAGAGTGTACGATTTAGTGCCATCTAGTGGTGAGATTGCAGATTGCAACCAACTGAAACTTCTCCCGTGTGCCAAGTGTGTAGGAGGACTACTGTGCCCGATGCGAAAACGTGAAAATGCAAAAGTCTCTCTCTGGAGCCAGTGTTTGGTTTGTCCGTTCTGGGCTACTGTAGGAACATGGCGGCCAGCCCCGTGAAGTGGACCCGCTTCCTATGTAGATATAAACGGCTCATTCTAAAGTAACAAATACACGATTCTCATTTTCATGTGATTATACACTAAAGACAATGTACTTATTAATATTATATTCCATTTCTGCCAATGGGTCCTCTAAATGCTACACACTGTTCCTTTAAAATCATGAAGGCCTCACAACCCCCCATGAAGCTCTGGCGACCCCTAGTGGGGGTCAGGACCCTTAGGTTGGGTGGAAAAAAAGCAGTTTTCACTTCCTCTTTAAAACGACTGAGTATGACATGCTGAAGTGACTCGTGGCACCGATTGGTTACAATTTTAGTAATAATGTAAAAGATGCATTTTCATACGGGAAGACAAATGTGATGAGTGTCTGTTGTAACATGTACCCTTGGCAAGTCGTTCCAGTCTTTTCCCATGCTCCGGTGGGACAACATACCTGAAGAGAAACAAAAGTACAAGTATATGAAATATGATGAAGGCTATGATACCGACAGCAGAGGAAAGATATATCTGTTTGTTCATGGTGGTCAAAGATCTCCTCTCAACCCTGTCATCATTCACTGCAGGGTAACTGGGAGTATAATAGGTTCATCTTTATAGGTTTTATCTTCTAAAAATGTTTAGTGTATCTGAATGAATCTGAATATAGTTAATGGTCTGAAACCAAACACGTTTCTTTTGTTTCTACTTAGCAGAATCCGAGCTTATTTACACAGCACCACATTTAATAATCATTTAAGAATATTGTTTAAAAAGTTTTTTTCTAGTCTAATGCTCTCTTCTGGTGAATATAACAACTACAGATGTATATGAATATTTCATTGTTGAATACATATACAGTGTTCATTTACAATAATAATAACATATATAGATTTATCAGTAGTTTATACATAGATACAGATATAGAGTTGTTGATTGGTCCCATTGTCCCAGTGCTAATGCATTTATACATATGTAGTATTTCTGAATGTTATTTTGTTGTTTCCGGAGCTTCCCAGTGTATTTGGGGTAAATTGTCTGGAAAGCTGGATTTAAGAGTTGAAGTACTTCCGGAAGGCACTGAATCCCTGATAATAAAGGGGACAGTAGGATGGTTTGTCATTAGCTCACAAAATCACTATATAACGTTTAGGGCACAGGGATGTCACAAGAACCGATACTCCAGTTCCAAGAACATGCCAAAATTCTGAAGACGTGACGGTACTCAGGGCTCGAGACTAATGGCGTCCCAGCGTCCCAGGGTCAATAGAAAATATATTTGGGAAGCGTTAAACTCACTATCGCCGCATCCAGGGGACGCTCTGAAGAGCCGTTGTGAAGCTCAAAGTGGGTGGCTCTGGCCGTTGCCATCTTCGAGTAATCCCAAAATGGGCAAAGAGGTGGATCGTCGGTGGAGCTGAGGTGGACCCGGGTGACGCAGCAGAGCAGACAGCTAGCAGCGAGAGAACTGGTACGAACCCACATGTCACTTAAAGCAGCCATTGCCTCAATGATGCCAAACTTTAAGCCTTACTATAAAAATTCACCCCGGTACGGTTGTCATGAACGGGAAAATAAGCTATAGAGACACTGAACAACTGTTTTTTTGTACCATGATGTAAACTTGTAAAGTTGGGCATTTTTTGGCACTTCTGCATTGGCTTCATTTCTCAGCATCGGAGGTTTGGTTGAAGTACATGGGATTTATTTTTTGTTTTTTACTGCGGTATCGAACTGGTATCGAGAATCGTGGTATTTCACCCGTATCGACTACTAACTTTCTGGTATCCTAACGTCCTGTTCTGGATTCACGTTGTTGTATCTGCACATCACTATACGAGGTAAATTAGGAATGTTTGATCATTTTATTGTATTTTTACGAGGGCTGTCAATCGATTAAAATATTAAATCGCGATTAATCGCATGATTGTCCATAGCTAATCACGATTAGCGACCCCTCACAGGTACTGCACTTAGCATAAAAATATGCTCAAATCATAACATGACAAACTGCAGCCCAACAGACAACAACAGCTGTCAGTGTGTCAGTGTGCTGACTTGACTATGACTTGCCCCAAACTGCATGTGATTATCATAAAGTGGGCATGTCTGTAAAGGGGAGACTCATGGGTACCCATAGAACCCATTTACATTCACATATCTGGAGGTCAGAGGTCAAGGAACCCCTTTGAAAATGGACATGATAGTTTTTCTTCGCCAACATTTAGCGCAAGTTTGGAGCGTTATTTAACCTCCTTCACAACAAGCTAGTATGACATGATTGGTACCGATGGAGTCATCAGGTTTTCTAGTTTCATATGATGCCAGTTTCATCACTAGCTTTAAAAATGAGCCCGCAACAACCTAAAAATTGCAAGTTGCGTTAATGCATTAAAGAAATTAGTGGCGTTAAAACAAATTGGCGTCAATACGTTAACTTTGACAGCCCTAATTTTTATATTTATGCTTTTTTAAAACAGATGCTGCCAATACATGGGCAGCAGTGAGAAGCTGAAAAGCAGTCTGTCCAGCAGTGTAAGGGTGAGTCGGGTACTGTACCAGGACTTTGGCTCTCCAAAGTGCAGGTAGTTGATGCTGTACAGATCCATGTCCTCTGTGTGCCACGCGAAGGCACTCTTCCACATCCCAAAATAGAGGTACGGTGTGTTCACTCCTTTGATCTTGATCCCGCTCTCGTTCTCCACCGTGTCCAGGATGGTGTTGAGGCGCCCGATGTTCCATTCAGTCACATCCTGTAAAGGAGGAATTCAGGAGAGGCAGTAAGTCGCACCGCCACTGATGCTGTACAAATGCAACATGTGGCACAATTACTATAGATAGTTGAGCATAAAATGGAAAGGTGTGTTTTAACACAATGAAGAGATGTAAGTTCCAGAAGGTGGCATTATCCAACCTATTATCACTCACTGGATCATACAGCGTTCCGCTGACATCAGCCCCATAGAGGGGGGGGTTGAAGGTCAGGTTCTTCCAAAACTTCCTCTCCAGCTCATCAAAATCCACGTATCGGGGACTACAGAACCTACAATCAGCAATCCAAGGAGAGAGTTCATTTGGTAGTCAAAATGGTAGGGTACCAGGTTGTCTGCATTATAATCTTACTGTATAGTTGTTGTGTGATAACATTTATCAATGAACTGTGGTTCATAATTTGACTTCATTTGTAAACTGACTTGGCCATGTTGGAGGTCTTGCGGAACTCGTGAACGGTCATTGGCTTCTTCTGGATGTTGTACTGCGTGAAGAGTCCTGACTGGCCGGTCACCATCTGCTGAATGGGAGCAGGAATCACCAGGTCATCGATATCATCGTATGTCCGTCTGGGTTTCCAGCCTTTAGGTGGAATAACCTGCAAAAGAACACAGAAACAGAGTGAAAACAGCCGTTCTGTTGGAGAAGAGAAACTCAGAGCAGCAGAGTGATGAGTATCACATGATTCTGTTTAGGGATGGGTACCGAAACCTGGTACTAAAGGAGCTCCAGAGCAAAAAGACTGTAGTATCGATGAGCCCTGACGTTAACGGTTCTGCTATCAGTATCGGAGAAATGAAGAAAATTGATTTCCTATTTATTTAGGCTACATAAATGTTATTTTGCACCTTTGGCCTCAGGAGCTCTGTTTCTGATTAGTAATAAGATTAAAACATTCTTCAATGATGCATTTTCCAATCCAGAGGAGCAGGTTGTCCACCATTCGGAAGGTCGGCGGTTCAATCCCTGGTTCCTCCGGTCAAATGTCAAAGTGTCCTTGAGCAAGACACTTAAAGTGGCAGTAGTCAGTATATTTTTGGCATCATTGGGAAAAAAATCCCATAATAACCTTTCAGCATATTGTAATTCAAGTGTTCTAAGAGATAACTAAACTTCTGCTCCTCCTCATGGCTCTGTTTTCAGGCTTTAAAATCTAGCCCGTGACGGGAGACTTTGACCAATCACAGGTCATTTCAGAGAGAGAGCGTTCATATTGGCTGTGCTCTGGTCATGTGATCGGTACTTGCTGTTCCTTCAAGCCATCTCAATAGATCTCAACATGGCTGCCGGGTCACAAACTTTCTAACTTTACAGCTAAACCGTGCACTACAAGATGATTCTGAGAACATCTGAGGAGAGAAATAGGCATTAACGTAACAGAATATTGATTCATATTTGATCAGCGAGGTCTAGTTTGACCATTTGGTCGGAGTTTGCGAATGATTGACAGCCGACTCTCATAGACAGCAGCCCTCAGATCAGCGCTGACTGCTTGTTTTCCTCTAGGGATGTCACGAGAACCGATACTTCGGTACCAACTCGGTACCAAAATTCCCAAAATGTGACGGTACTCGTTTTCTTCGGTACCAAAGGTACCGAACGATGCCTGTAATGGTCATTTGGTATCGGAGCGGAGGTACTGGATATGCGATTCTTCCGGATCTAATGGGGGCAGTATACGCTTACAAGTGTTCTCATCTGCCGTGAAATGAAGGAAAAAGAAGAACACCGTAACAGCACAGAAAAAACAACAACCCGAGACGTGAAAGATGGCAGCTGCTGCAGCTCCACCTCTGCCTCAACTCGTTGAGAAAACAAATAGCAAGAGTCGGGTATGGAAGTACTTTGCGTTCGAGGCGGATTTACAAGGAGTAATAATAGATTCTCAAAAAGCAGTATGCGTTGCAGTAACGGTGCCGTCCTACTTTTCTTTCCAAAGGAGGAAATACTTCCAATTTAGCAAAGCACCTCAAAGACATCCAGACAATATAGTTGGTTTTAAATATTTGAAGGCTACATGCCACTGGTCTGTTTTCACCGGAGGACACAGAGGAACATGATTTTTTCCAGGTTACCTGTTTCATGTACTACTGTCACGATATAGCGACCGTTTTATAAAAATAACTTTTTTTAATCATATTTGTTCCAATCTCGCCTACTGATGCTTTAACTCCAAATTGCTCCGGGAGGCTGTGCCATCAGTGTGTGAATGAGTATTTAGATTAGATCCTGATGGGCAGGTTGGCTCCTTGCATGGCAGCCTCTGCCATCAGTGTATGAATGTGTGTGTGTGAATGGGTGAATGCTGACTTCATGCTGCTTTTAGTGGTCTGAAAACAGGAAAAGCGCTGAATAAATGCAAGTCCATTTACCATTTACTATTCATGAAACAGTAGATTATCCCAACTGCAAACAGTAGCTCGGTAAGTTATTACACACATAGTACATTTAAGGACAAATAATCAAGCGACACATTGTATCATAATAACCTGACAAAATACAATAGATCCTACTTACTTTTGCCATTCCAGCTTTGTGTGCTCCTTGTGACTCCATATAGGCAATGTAGCGACTGAAGTCCTTGAACTCCTTCTTGGAGGGGGTGAATGTCATGATCCTGGAGCCCACGCTTTGGGCTGGCGTGTCTGTAGTCATCTTGGGTTTGTTACTTTGACCTCAACTCTGATTGGTGGAAAACATGGACATGATCATGAAAACATCTAGGTTGCATGTCTGACAGTTACATGTTTGACAGTTACATGTTTGACGGTGTCTTTCGCTCAATCTAATACAATTTCTTAAAGTCTTTTCAGCCTGTGACCCAATCTGAATCAGTTCTGTACCATCATTTGACAGTAACAGACCATCTCAAGCACAGAGCTGAAGTTGTTCTCTGAATCGGGAGTAAAGGGGAAAGTTAAGGTATAATATTTCTTGGCCAATTCTCGATTGTTGCAGCACTTAAAGTAATTGAAACCAGATATCATAGTTACAAACCCAAAGCTGTTGAAGGGATAGTTTGGGTATTTTGAACTGGGATTGTATGAGGTACTTCTCCATAGTCAGTGTATTACCTACAGTATAAGGCGGTGGGCACGCCCCCAGCTTGGAGAAGCAGACAAGAGTACCAACACGGAAGCAAAGCAATGTATTGCTGTGGACGGGGCCGGCAGCAAAACAGATTTCAAATAAATCATTTTTAGTTTATGTGTACGCTATATTTTGAATACTTTCACCGCTTTACCTTGCCGTCAGACAGCCCTTTACGACGGGAACGCTAGCTGTTATCTATGCTCTCTTCAAAGTCACCAGACTCCTTTGACAAAAACAGTAATTCATACTTCACCTCACAGGAGCTGCTGGTCTACCGCTGCCTCCATCAGTTAGTTTGATTGTGTTATTGTGTGACTTTGGTGTTTTAAAGGGTTAGTTCGGATTCACCAAAGTCACACAATAACACTAACTGATTGAAGAAGCGGTCGACCAGCATCTCCCGTGTTCTGCGAGGTATGATTACTGTTTTTTGTCACTAGAGTCTTCCCTTTAAACTCCTTGTCAGATTTGTGAAGCTTTTATTCTGTTTAAAAAACTGAAAAAGTGCAATTTCACTGCTTTTTCTCCATCCAGACCACATTAAACCAAGTCTAGATAAAAACCCCAATGCACTCTGACTTGTCAAACTGAACTAGATTAAACTCCAGAAACCTTTGTTCTATTCCTCAGTTTTTCTCCATCCAGACCACATAAGATCAGAAAACACTAAACGTACACCCAGTCAAACCATATCTTACATTAATATCAAGACCCAAAAGAGAATACAGCCCATAACCCAGTTTCAGTCTTGTAATTTCCCTTATTCTATTTGTGAAAGCAGATGTATCCAAAGTATTTACTGATGTAATATTATAAAAATAGTCAGTCCTTTCAGTGCATTCACCATAGTTCCCCCTTGACTACTATGCTACTAAAGACTCATCTCCAACTTAAACCTCCATGTTGACCAGCTCAGCTCTGTGATGTGCATTACAACAATCTTCTCATGTAGAGTTGACCAACCGAGAACATGCTCAACTTTGAGCAAAGCAACACATAAACTCTGTTATTACGGACTTTACTAGCAGAACCCTGTGAACTCGGGGCTCCGCCCTATACCGCTGATTGGATGAAATCCTGACCGACAATGACGCTCAGTCTGTGATTGGCTGAACACCACGTCCGTCACGCACAGTGGCCCACTGACAGCGCTGCTCCTCGGAAAAATATTGAGCTAACGTTAGCTAACATGCTAACTGCCAGATAGCTCGCTCTGCGTCTCAGGAACTAAAAGTGTAGTCATCAAAAACACAAACCACCGTCATATTCAGGAGTAAACAGCAAGTAACTAACATTTAGAGACAATAAGAGTCGTCCTGTCAAACCACACAATAGTGTGTTGAGAGCAGAAGCAGAAGCAGAGTGTGTAGCGGACTGAGAGCTCTGACAGCTGCCTCCTCTCGCTGCTAACACCAACACCAACACTGACTAGCAGACTCGGCTTGTTGCTGACCCGCAGCTTCTGGTGTCCAAACTTACAATCACTCCGACTTTCCTGCAAACCAACTCATTCTGAAGTGTCAAACATTAACTTACACACGCTGCAATGTAGACGAGTTGTTTTGTTCTCAGATCACAGGTAGTAGAGTAGAAACACAGACCTCATCAGTCCGGGTGGAGAAGACAGTCCTCCATTATTGCAGTGACGCATGCTCAGTGTGGGTTTGTTTACATGGAGCTCAGTGGGAGGGGCTTCTGGAGGCCTCCAGCCAATCACAACGCGCTCTCTCCTCCAGACCGTGCCTGCTCCGAGTAGAGCTTCTCAGATGATATTTGACTGTAAAAAGTTCCTTATGAAGCTCTATAATATTAACCTCCTATTGCTAAATCTGATTCTAACTATCAAACTACTTCCCAAGAACTACTGCATGGCGCACTTTACACTTACTTTACACTATACATCCTATATACCACTTTATAGACTGCACATATGTACATATTACATTTATTTATTGCACATACTTTATTATGTTCACCCATTCACTCTGTATCTTTTATATCTCTATTATTGTTTTTATAATTTTTGTATACCTTTACCTCTCCTGTGTTTCACTCTGTTTGCTGATGTTTGCTGATGTTGCTGCTTTGACACCTGAATTTCCCTCCGGGGATTAATAAAGGTTAATCTTATTTTATCTTATCTTATCTTATGAAAAAGATAACTGTGATAATCATGAAACAAAGAATGAAGACTTGAAACTACTGTATTCCCTAGCAGCAGCAATGTTGCTCAAATACTTAAAATATCTCATATCTTAGTTTATAGTGAAAATGACTTCCTTTGAAAACACCAACGTCAGTTTACAGAGTTATACTGTGTCTGTCTGCTGTAAATCGGAGGGCGACAAATTAAGAGAAAAACCTGAATAAATGTCCATACACGAGTCACAAGGGCTCAGTGAGTGGTGTTCTCTTTCTATGTGATGGTCTAAATGTCAAGTCAAGTCAGTTTTTCTTTTTTTATAGAGTATAGTTATATAGTTATTTAAAAAAAATCGTTGTTCCTTTTTAAAAAGTACTATAGTAATGTTTTATATACTTTTTGCCTAAAGAGAGTCAAATTTAAATAATATGAATTTGAAAAGGTGGATTGAAACTAAGTACAGCTATTAGAGCACTGTCCTTCAGCTATACAGACAAGTTACTTTACAGATTAAGATTTTACATACAAAACACAATTAGTTTCTAAATTCTGACACATTGTTATAAACTACTCAACATATAGTTGTTCAAATCAGCTCCACCTCGACCCATTTTAAAATTAAAATGCTGCTGACGTGCGAGATTCGTGCACTTTTGGGGGTTGCAGCGACATGGTTGAATGCACTTATTGTAAGTCGCTCTGCATAAAAGCGTCAGCTAAATAAATGTGATTAAAGCAGCAGTGAGTAGAATTGGAGCAAATATTTAAAAAAGTTATTTTTATAAAACGGTCACTATATCCTGACGGTATTGCATGAGACAGGTAATCTGAAAAAAAATCATGTTCCTCTATGTTCTCCGGTGCTCCTAATGGCATCTGCAAGATTTCAAAGACCGGAGGAAGACAACCAATCCGAGCCGAGCTGGAGCCTTGCCGTCTCTGAGCAGCTGTCAATCACTCACAAACTCCGATCAAACGGTCACAGTAGGCAGCGCTGATCAAATATGAATCAATATTCTGTGACTGTAATGCCTATTTCTCGTGTAAAATGTTTTCAGAAACATCTCATAGAGTACTGTTTAGCTGTAAACTGATGAAGTTTGTGACCCAGCAGCCATGTTGAGATTAGTTGAGGAAATACCAAGCACTGCCCACCAGCCGGAGCAAACTTTCTCATTTTACAGCTAAACCGTACACTACAAGATAATCCTGAAAACATCTGAGAGAAATAGGCATTACAGTTACAGAATATTATTTAATTTTTGATCAGCGCTGCCTAGTTTGACCGTTTGATCGGAGTTCGCGAGTGATTGATAGCTGCCTCCGTTGAACCGGTCACATGACTGGAGCACAGCCAATAGTATCTCCAGTTTTCTCTCACAACACTTGAATTATAATATGCTGAAAGATTATTATGGAATTTTTGCCCAATGATGCCAAAAATATTCTGCCTACTGCAGGTTTAAATATATGTCATGTAATATGAATACATCAGTAATAATATATTCATAGCCTAATATAAAACCCTGGAAAGGGCCACTCATAATGCTGCATAATAAGTGCTTTTACTTTTTACACATTAACTACATTTAGCTGATAATGCAAAATTAACTTTTACCTAAGTCAAATTATTTTGTATTATTTATCAATTATTCCAGAACTGCACAATTGCACTTGAAGTATTACAATAGTACACTGATTTTCATTACAAAATAGTCATTCAGGAATATAAAAAGCCTCTCAGGAATAGGCTATGTTTCAGTGGTGAAGGACTCTTGTATAAATTGTGGTATTGTCCAGCATATTAAATATAGTCCTGCAGGACTGTTTTGTAAAAAAATATTTTCAGACTCAACAAAATGTCTGTTTTACAAAGCTCACTACAGTCAAGGATTCATTTTAGAATTCAAAAAGGTAATCTCCTGATATTCTTGTATATAATTCTCTCTGCTCAATGTTCACTTATGAAACTTTCTTCATAAATGTGAAACACTGCTGATCTGAAACATTACTTACTGAGCAACAGAAGAGAGTGAAGAGAAAGAGAAGTAAGAAAGGGGAAGGGAGAGAAGAGTGTGTATGTATTATTATGCAACTCTGCATTACTTTGAATGCACTTTCAGAGCAGCAAACAGAGCCGTAGGCCCACCAAGTATCACCTGGCACCGTGTTGTCACAGAGCCAAGAAAGGAACGAAATCCACCACATTTATATTATTAAAAACCCAGTTATTCAACTTTATTAACATCAATGTTTTCAAGACATTTTGTCTGCTTTTTATTAACAAATAGAAAACAGAGCATGTATACAACAGATAGGACCCCTACAGCACGACTCTGTGAAATGAATCCTTTATATGGTCCACTTCATCCAAAACCTCCCCACTTTGTCATCTCATCCAGTGAAAACCACAGAGATCCTCCACTGAACATAGATGCTGCTCTCAGTAACAAATCTGTCCGTCTGCAACACAGTGATAAAATAGTTGAGCTCTAATAAATCATGAATGAGATCCAGTGTATCTGCTTGTGTGTCCTGTCTATGTAAAGCCATGTTGGCGAACAGAAAGGTGCAGGTCATAAGAGGAGTGGAGATAACTAAGTTACTGTATCCCAGCCGGCTCCATGAAGAGGACCCGCTCCTTGTGTAGATATAAACGTCTCATTCTAAGGTAACGAAAACACAATTATTATTTGCAGGGGATTATACAATAAAGAAAACATACTTATTAATATTATATTCCATTTCTGCCAATAGATTTCCCTAAGTGTTACACACTGTTCCTTTAAGTAACAACTAAAATCCTAATTTAAAAAAAATTGGTTGGCTGATAGCAACCAAAGGGGAAGAGAGAAAATATGTTTGTTTTTTTGTGATTTTTAAGCTGGCCCATCATACTTTCTTTTTAACTATATATTTTTTTTGTTTTCATATAATATAATCGTGCCCCCACATTCCTAAATTTCCTCCAATCCCACTGTGAATGCTTAAAAATTCAGCTGTGAACTGCGTTGGGTTTAAAAACGTTTTTGACATTTTGGAATTTAGAGCGTTGTTAGCTGATATAACAAAATCAGGGGCTGTACAATCAACAGAACATTTACATATGAATAAGTCTGGTGATATTCTACAGCATTTGTTTCTTCTTGTCAACAAATCCCATGTGCAGAGCCAAACCAACAATGAAGTGATTCTACTGACAAGTATTGTGTTTGTATCAAAGCCGGATATCTCTTCCTCTGAACCATAGAGCTCCATTGTTGTCCAAAAACTATTAAAAACACATCAGTGAGTCACACTCACAATGGTTGACATGTTCCTTCATCATTATGAACACACACACTGTACTTTATTCTGACTTAATCCCTCATACACCTTCCTCCTGCCACAAATACTCACTAGAGCATCAAATGTGCATTAATCCGCCGCTGAAAATAGTCCTCAACAAATGCATATTTGCATATTTCCTCCTGTTTGATAAAACCAGGGTTTTTTGAAAGTATGTTTTCAGTAGGAACCAGTGGGCTTGGAGCTGAGAGCCACAGACAGAGAAGTGAGAAAGTGTAGAGAGACGGACCAATTAATGACCACGTTTACCTGCACACTAATATTCCACTATTATTCCGAATATGACAATATTGTGAATTTGATACGGGTCATGTAAACAGCATATTCAGTTTGGATGTTCTGAATTAGGCCTTGTTCTGAATGGAGCATTTTCTGATTAAGACATGTGGGATATGCCAATATTATTTAGGTTTTAGGAGCATTCTTTGAACATGTATACAGAACATTCACAATATACATCTCAGCTCTGTGCGTTTGTACACAAACCAACTAGCCAACAGTTTGCAGAGATGCATGACCAAAAGAAAAGCCCACGTCTCTGGTCAGAAGGACAAACACACACCTACCGTTAAACATTATGGAAGACTTGGATATCAACAGGTTTTTGGATATGTGTAAATATCGCAACGTCGACATTTTCAAGAAGGTGGTTGAAGGAATGAAAGAGGGAGGCTGTGTTCGCACGGTGAAACAAGTCTGCCACCGGTTACATTAATCGGAGTATGCACGGCTGCATGTAAACGGGAATATTAGTGGAATATTCATTTTCATTAGCCATGCAAACAGCTTAGTAGGAATATCGTCTTTTTCGGAATAAGGGCAAAACATTTTGTACATGTAAATGTAGTCATTGTTGTTGTTGGTGTTTTCTTGTGATTTGTTGACAATAAGAAAATATTGAATAAAGCCAGCTTTATCCTTTAAGGTTGGGCAACTAATCCAATTTGATTCAATTTCAACATTGAGTCTTGTCAACAGCAGATGGCCGCTCACCCAGAGCCCGGTTCTGCCCGAGGTTTCTACTCGTTAGAGGGAAGGTTTTTCTTGCAACTGTCGCATAAGAATGCATGCTCATGGGGGATCTCTTGTTGGGTCTCTAAATTATAGAGGACGGTCTAGACCTGCTCTATATGAAAAGCATCCCGAGATAACTTCTGTTATGATTTGACGCTATATAAAAATACATTGAATTTAATTAAATTGAATTAAATTGGTGCCGTAATGAATTTCTTTCTTCACAATGTGACATCATCACACTTATTTCACAAAAGTTCTCGACAACAGACCGTCTGTGTTTAGTCTACCTGAGTCCATGTTAAGAAGGGGTGTGAAAACTACACAACCTTTCCAACAACTTTATATTTCTTTTGTTGAAAGTCTCCACATTTCTGATGGCTTTGAGAAAATAAGTCAAGAGTTACTGACAAGAAAGTCTGTAGCGGTTGTTCAGATGTGAATAGTCTCTGCGTGTTTGTAGCCGTAGGTTTATTTCATACTGTAGTTCACAAACTTTATCTGTTTATTTGATCTGTTTGGGAGATATCATCATCATCATCATCATCTGCTGGATGTCAAGACAACCCACATTTGCCCCTAAATAAGATCAACTGAGCAATGATAACATTAGAATATTATATCTATGGTACAAAATAAAATTATTAGCAGCTGTGAGTATACGCTCTCCAGTATTAATGTTGAAAATACATGTCCTTTGTGCTAATAAAAATAATGAAAAGATAAGCAAATTTTAAAAAAAGACCCATTAAGACATATAATAACCAGTGTAAGTGATTACAAAATAAATTCTAAATATTTATAACAACATAGTAATGGTGAATATAAATGAAAATAGCAGAATGTTTGTTTTTGCTATAAGGAGGAGGCAGAAATTGGGGAGTGACGGGAGTATTCAGTCAAGAATCGGAATGAGGCATGACTACAAGTCTCTCGGGGGTTGGTTTTTCGGGAGGTTTTGGTGTCGGGTCTGTGGCAGAATCATGGCACCAGTGCAAGAGGAGGTCGTCCTGTCCCCTCTCCTCTTTCCTCTAATCTCCCCTGTTTCCTGCTGTGGTCACCTCCTCATCAGTCCTCCTCGTAGCCTCCTCATCAGGCCCCGGGGACTGATGGAGCTGAGTAGATATGGCTCAGAGGAGACACAGAACTCTTCTGAGGGTGGATGTCATTCTGGGTGGGGTTATGTTGCATAGTGATCAAAGCTTCCCAGGTACTCCAGAGCAGCCCGGTAGCACAGTTGGTACTGGTCCTAGTGACAGAAAACAACGTTTGGTGAGGTTGCAGATTACAACCAACTGAGTACCCCTCCGCTCACTCCTCCCTTTCCAAGACTGAGGTAACACTGAGTGCTAAACCATGGAAACGCTGTTGGCCTCGCTCATGCCATCCTTACCATAATAACACTACTTTAGGAGTAACGGAGGTCAGACGGCGACTGGCGGTACCACGGTTTTACACTCTGTGGCTCACGTTACCGCAGTTTCACAAGCGTGCCAGAGAACTACGGTGGCCTTCAGGTAATGTTAAAGTTGCAAAAGACTCTCCCTAGAGCCAGTGTTTGGTTTGTCTGTTCTGGGCTACTGTAGAAACATGGGGTGGGAAAAAATTGATTTACGTATTTATCACAATTTTTTTTACAATTTTGAAATAGATTTTTCTAATGCCAGAATCGATATAGGTATTTGCTTCATTTGAGTCTAGACAGAGGTAGACGGAAATTACCGGTTTTATTGTTATAGTCTGAGTAATGTTACGTCATATCCGTTCTATATCCGTCAAAAAACAAAACAAACCGCAGCGAGCCGGATGTCAGAGAGTCAGCGTGGATACGACCTGCACCGTCCCATGTTAAATCCAGCGTGGTAAACACTACACATCCAGGAAAGGATGGAAACACTTTGGGTTTCACACATTGACAGGAAAAGCAGAGCTAGACATCACGGCTAAAGCTGCATGCTAACTCTGTAACGGACTGGAAGCGTTGTCATATCGCGTTAACATGGCCATCGCTCTCATCTCCGTGGTCAAATGGGCCGACGCTACAACTGTAGAGCCCGAGACGGCCCCGATGGAGCTGACCATGGATGGATAAAGAGAACGGAGCTAACGGGAGAGCTAGAGACGGACTTGGAGAAGTTAGAGGAAGTAGACACGTGGGACTACGTCCGCTTTTCAAAATAAGGTTTTAACAAAGGGAACTGTATATACAAAATACATATATAGAAATAAGATTGATTGGATTATATGTATATACTGTGTATATATATATATGTATATATGTATATATATATACACATATGTATACATATATATAAATATATGTATACATATGTAATAAATGCCTGACAATGACTGATATATTTGACTTCAGGACATCTCTGACTACATACATGCTGAAAATCAAACATTTTTACCGTATTCATTTAAAAGTCCCTAGAAGTGTATGGTTCAACTTTCCCCCATGGTCTAGTGTTAAAAAAGTTAACCAAAATTGCAATACTATATCGAATAGCAATACTTAAAGATCACAATACATATCGAATCGGCACCAAAGTATGGTGATAGTATTGCGTTGGGAGATATGCGTATCGTCCCAGCCCTAATAGAAACATGGCGGTGCAACATGGCGGACTCTGTGGAGAGGAGTAGCTCCCTATGTAGACATGAAGGGCTCCATCTAAGCTAAACCAAAACACCATTCTTAGTTTCAGGTCACCTTATGGGATGGTAATGATTGTTCGGGATATTAGCAAACCCCATGCAAAAACGCATGAAAATATTATAATATATTTTATATATTGTATTATTTTATATTTTTTTAAATAATTGTTTTCTTTGGCAAGTGACCATGGTATAAGCAGGATAATGCCCTTTGAGGTGTCCATAATCAGGAATGAATGGACTTCGCGGAGACAACCATCATCCATTAATTTCTGATAATGGACCCCTTGTCGGGGCATTATCCCTTACTGTTATTATCCCTTCTGTCTCCTTTAATGTCCCGTTCCTCATGCACTCCAGCAGCAGTGTCTCATACCTCTGTCTGCACCATGGCGGGCCTCTGAGTTCGGAGCGTCTTGACGGTCTGGAAGAGGTCGACCACTCCCTCGTACCTCATCCTCTCCAGGACGATGCTCAGGGTGATGAACACACCAGTCCGCCCGACACCAGCACTGGTGGACACGTACATTATTAGACTCCCATTTCAAATCAACAAGTTCATCACACACATACACATCTGCAGGACAAGATCAGATCATGCCAGAAAACAGGAAGCACCTGGCAGCCTGTAAGACATGGAGTCACCACTCTGATAGCTGCTCATGCTCCGTGGAATCATGTCAAAACTTCAGAAAAATCTCCAAAGGATCTTGACAAACTAACTCAACTGGGTGTTGGTGTATTTCTCCATTCTGTCAAACACTCTTCTGACTATTCTGTTTGAAAATCCTCTTCCAAAAGAACTACAGTGCTGCTGATAAAGGAGTGTGCTCAAAACACACAGGATTATGGGAATTAGGAAGATGATGTTGAAATCTATGAGCCAGCAGTTCCTCCAGTCTGTTTAAATATATATAAATGTTAAATATGTTAAATATATATATTAGGGCTGTCACAGTTAACACAATAATAATGCGTTGACGCAAATTTGTTTTAATGCCAATAATTTCTTTAACGCGTTAACGCAACCTGCGATTTTTAGGTTGTAACTCAGTTTTAAAGAGTGAAGATACTGGTATCATGAAACTAGAAAACCTGATTAATCTGTCGGAATCCAACCATGTTATACTAGCTTTTCTAAACTTTGGTGTGGTTTGGTTAGGTCATTGTCATTTTCAAAGGGGTCCCTTGACCTCTGACCTCCAGATATGTGAATGTAAATGGGTTCTATGGGTACCCACGAGTCTCCCCTTTACAGACATGCCCACTTTATGATAATCACATGCAGTTTGGGGCAATTCATAGTCAAGTCAGCACACTGACACACTGACAGCTGTTGTTGCCTGTTGGGCTGCAGTTTGCCATGTTATGATTGGAGCATATTGTTTTATGCTAAATGCAGTACCTGTGAGGGTTTCTGGACAATATCTGTCATTGTTTTGTGTTGTTAATTGATTTACAATAATAAATATATACATACATTTGCATAAAGCAGCATATTTGCCCACTCCCATGTTGATAAGAGGATTAAATACTTGATAAATGCTCTGACAAAAATAAGAAAAAAAATCTGGTATCTGATGCTGTCGCAGGACTGTAATAAGGCCGTCCAATCATTTCATTCGGCCTGAATGTAATGATTGGACGGGTTAGCTGCCTGTGCGACAGCTGTGAGTACTAACAATAGAGATGTTTGTTGTTTAAGTTCATAATGATAATTTTGGGAACGACGCTTTGGAGGGAGGCCTGGAGGGACGGACTGTCAACTTTCTCTCTAGATTTAGGGACTTTTGAAGCTAGTGCTGCTAGCTACTTTCATTGGAGAAGAATTGGCAACACTAGGCTGGGTTCACACTTTTGCTAGTTCCGCAGCATCACAGACCTTAAATAAATATGAAAAAAGACAGACATAAGCATTTCTTTAAACATCAACTTTTCAACACCGATTGACACCCAACCCACCTCCCATACCTGTACAACTAAACAACAATAAAATGAAGTTAGAAATACCATAATATATAATCTGTATCAACATTAACCATAGTCAATAAATATGTGCATGTATTAACAGAAAGGCACAGTTGAGTATAAGGCTGTCAAACAAATTGACACAGGGTCACTGTCACTACTCTCTCTCTCTCACACACACAAACACACACACACACACGCACACACACACACACACACACACACACACACACACACACGCACACACACACACACACACACACACACACACACACACACACACACACACACACACACACACACACACACACATTACGTTACCTGCAGTGCACAGTGATTGGTCCATCTTGTCCGAATTGCTCTTTCGTTTTATGGACTTGGCCGATGAAATCGATGAATCCCTCCCCAGTTTTTGGCACTCCTTGCTCTGGCCAGTCGGTGAACTGAAACTGCCTGATGGTCCTCGACTGACCATCCTGACCAACACACAGGCAAATGGAAACAGATACTGTAAGTAACTCACACACACAATCTACAGCCCCCTCCTGGTAGATGCAGTAGATACCAGTGTTGGGAGTAATGCATTACCAAGAAGTAACCTATTACTTTTCCCTGTAAATGTAGGCATCAGTGGTCCAATTTTAGTCCACGATACAGACTTGACAGTTTTCTTTTACTTCCAAGTCATTTTGTTTCACATTTTACCTTCTCAGTAGGAGAATAGTCACACAGCCGGAATAATTACCATAATTTTCTGTCTTTTCATGTAAAGTTGAGAGAAAAGTAACAAAGAAATGGAAACTCAATTAGCCTACTCACACACAGATGAGAGGAAAAGAAAAGAAAAGCTGCATGCATGTATTCATATTTAAAAAATGAAATACTCGATTCTGATTGGTCAATCATGGCGTTCTACGGCCTGTTATTTTTTTTTATAGCAGACCGTTGTTATGGGTCATTGTTGGGAGATAAACCCTGACAGGGCGAAGAGGCACCCCGACACCAAGCGGAGGTGTGCTGCATCGCTCTGAATGACCGGCTCTCTGCACATTATCCCTTAGTTATTCTACAATTTAAGGTCAGTTTTAAAAGTTTTTTTTTTATTGCTTTTGGTTTGAGAGGTTGCTATGTGGGGATAGCCTCACAACCCCGATGTCAACCGACAGCCTTTCCTAATGAAAGCGGATAGGCACAAATTTGATGCCATGTTGCCCCGTTGCAATTTGATTGGGTGTTGGCCAACCATTGTCATCATTGGCTCGTAGTTGGCAGAAATGAATGAGGAGGGCAGCTATGTGCCCAGTTGGATTATCACCTGTGTTAAACTGTGTGGGAAATGTGAAATTATGTAAAATTGTAAAAAAATGTAAAGTTGTGTCATTTTCTGGTTTTGCATCCATTCAAAGTAGTTGCTGTCCTGCCATTTTTTCCACCCAAAAACACCTAAACAACTGAATCCTTGTACAGCTTTGAGATATTTGTTTGACTGGGATCTGATCTGACCTATTGACAAGTATAAAGACCTTCAAAGTATCTCTCATATCTACCTTCAACACTTAAGCTTTGACTGTGGCGGGGATGGAGGCAGGTCGACATTAAATATTTCATTAATTCTGATGACACAAGTTTTTGTAGAAAAAAAAGATAGATAATCCTGGTGAAGATTGGTGCAGTCTATGTGTTGCTTTGAGTCCATTCTACAGATCCATCCTCTCAAAATGACTTGATGGATTAATGAAAGAAGCTAAATTGCACCTTTCCCCCTTCACCTCCTCTGCTGTTCGTGTGCACAACAGTGGTAGACTTTAGAAAGTCTTTAGCAGACTAACAGAGACTAAAGGTTATAGTTTCATGTACCAGTGACTCATGTTGCAGAGCGAAGCCCCAAAGCACATCATAAGTGCACAGGGAATATTTACATCATGACCAGTCAAATCCCCTTTTCTTTTTTCCAAGCGGTGAACTCTGTGCCCTGTGTGGGGAGCGCTCAGTCCAAATCCTCCCACTCAAGTGCAGTGAAATTCACAAAAGGCTAAACGGACACAAATGGAAAAAGAAACCTCTGTATGCAATGAAAATGCCACTCTGCCAGCACTGCCAACATATTCTGTCACCAAAATAGCGCCCTGAGTGGCGTTAATGTCCTTTCCAATGAAAAGGAGCTGAGCTGAGGCCATCCTTCTGCTGCTGCCTCACGCGAGAGGAGAACCTACCCTGGCGTCTGTGACTTTGAACTCTCTCAGGATGTACTGAGGCATGTTGTACTCAGCCATGGGGTCCACCACAAAGTACTGGTAGCGTGCAGAGCGCTCAGCGGGCCAGTACTGATGGCACTTTTCCTAAAGGATGGAGAGAGGAGATGTATCACAACATGTGGCCATTTGCCTGGAATAGCCAATGGGACCAATATAAAACCACTATAATTATTCTGTCAAAATGAAGGGACTCATGGGCACTCAAACAAGTAGTTCAGTGAAGGCAGGGTCATGTTCACCTGTTAGGGCCCCTGTTGACCCCCCCCGACCTCCCTCTGTGCATCGTACTGTTTACTACTGTTACTGTTTTTACTGTTATTACTGTATATTTACTCCTATGCAACTGTGTGTTTGTGGTCCTATTTTGCTGGCAATCCAGCCTTGAGTAAGTGAGGTAGATTATTATCAAGGCTGTCAATGGATTGAAATATTTAATCGTGCAGATTCGCGATTAATCACATGATTGTCCATAGTTAATTGTGATTAATCGCAAATTAATCACACGTTTTGTATTGGTTCTAAATGTACCTTAAAGGGAGATTTGTCAAGTATTTAATTCTTTTATCAACATGGGAGTGGACAAATTTGCGCCTTTATGCAAATCTATGTATATATTTATTATTGGAAATCATTTAACAACACAAAACAATGACAGATATTGTCCAGAAACCCTCACAGGGTACTGCATTTAGCATAAAACAATATGCTCCAATCATAACATGGCAAACTGCAGCACAACAGGCAACAAAAGCTGTCAGTGTGTCAGTGTGCTGACTTGACTATGACTTGCCCCAAACTGCATGTGATTATCATAAAGTGGGCATGTCTGTAAAGGGGAGACTCGTGGGTACCCATAGAACCCATTTACATTCACATATCTGGAGGTCAGAGGTCAAGGGGCCCCTTTGAAAATGGCCATGCCAGTTTTTCCTCACCAGAATTTAGTGCAAGTTTGGAGCTTTATTGAGCGTCCTTCGCAACAACCTAGTATGACAGTAGTATTACTAGTATTCCTCTGGTTTTCATAGTTTACTATGATACCAGTATCTTCACTCTAGCTTTAAAACTGAGCCGCTACAACCTCAAAATGGCATGTTGCTTTAATACGTTAAAGAAATTAGTGGTGTTAAAATGAATTTGCGTTAACGTGTTATTATTGCGTTAAATTTGACAACCCTGATTATTATTATTATTATAAATATTAATAAATCATAAAATGCATTCCATATTTGTATATTTTGTTCCTGTTTTTTTTCTAACCTGGGAACTATCAACATTTTTATTCTGAATTCATTCACACAACTTTTGCTTTTAATCAGAAGTGCAGTATATCTAAAAACAGAATTTCTGAGGCTTTTCGAAGCTTTTTCAGGCTTTATATATATTTCATACGTGACATGACATGACATAAGGTGTGATAGTGATATGTTACCCGTCCCATCTCGCGGAGTTTGGTGAGCATGACTACAATGGTGGAGTTGTGTTCCCACAGCATTCTCCAGAAGTCCTCCGTGGTCTCGGCCAGCGGGCCCTGGGTGGCCATGTATGCTTTCTGCTGCCTGCAAAGTGGAACAGAGATACGTCTGTGTTTAGTCCACAGGGTTCTTTGGATTCCATTTCAACTTCCTTCCTCTTGAACCCTAGCTATGGTTCTGGTGTAGACCTTTTCCTCCTGATCTCTGTCAGCATTGCCAGATTTGACTAACACCAAACAGGACGATCACAGTCCAATCATCCATTCAACACATATCAAGGTGAGTGTAGTCTCTAACTTTTCATTGGAGGAAACTGGTAGTAGCTAGAAGGGAGTCTGCAAACTGGGGAAACTCTCGCAAGATTGTAAAGGTTAGGCATTGACCTCGAATGGTTACGGTCAGGATAGGTTATCGAGCAGCGAGTCTCGCAAAAGTTTTTGCAGATCTCAGATTAGATTTCACAGTTTGCGGGCTCCCTTCTAGACACGACCAAGGAAACCACCCAAATAGTGCAAAGAAGGCAAGATTATCACAAACTGCCTAATCAAATACAAAGTAGACCAACTGAGAGGAACACCACCCAACCTGGCAACACTGTGCTCTGTGCACTAGAGCACACATGTACCCATCAATACAATGAATGCGGTATAATACATATGGCATAGTAATGTTGTACTGCTGCCTCAAATGGCAACAGTAACTTTACTCTAGAATGCTACCTGGCACCTTTGTTGAGAGATACTGTAACTAGACTTCTGCTCCTCCTCATGGCTCTGTTTTCAGGCTTTGAAAAATCTAGCCCGTGACAGTAGACTTCGGCCAATCACAGGTCATTTCAGAGAGAGAGTGTTCCTATTGGCTGTGCTCCGGCTGGTGGGCTGTGCTTGGTATTTCCTCAGCAGATCTCAACATGGCGGCCAGGTCACAAACTTCCTCATTTTACAGCTAAACAGTACACTATGAGATGATTCTGAGAATATGTGAGGAGAGAAAGAGGCATTACAGTAACAGAATATTGATTCATATTTGATCAGCGCTGACTAGTTTGACCGTTTGATCAGAGTTCGCTAGTGATTGACAGCCGGCTCTAATAAACGGCAGATGGATGGCAGACTCCAGATCAGCTCTGACTGCTTGTTTTCCTCCGGTCTGTGAAATCTTGCAGATGTCATTAGGAGCACCGGAGGACACGGAGACACATGATTTTTTTCAGATTACCTGTCTCATGCTCTACTGTCAGGATGTAGTAGTTTTATAAAAATATTTTTTTTTAATCATATTTGCTCCAATTCTACCTAGTGCAGCTTTAATCAATGCATCAAACCTTAGAGTTTGCCATTGACTTTTATTAAATTAAATGTGGGGCAATTTGCATTGTGACATCAGTGTGTGAGTGTGTGAGTGTGCTTGTGTGAATGAATAAAAGCACTATATAAATGCAGTCCATTTACAGGGGCCCTATGACATTTTCTTGTAAATAAACTAAATGTATGTTTACATTCAGTGTTACTCACTTAAATGCATTGTGTGTATCCTTGAGCCCTAACAAATGTGTTGTGTGCATTTCCTTCCTCATAAAATACGATTTTTTAAAGTGTTTTAAATCCATCATTATTTAGATCAATGTTTACTTGCTAGCGGTCTTCTTCTTCTCTGCCTTTGCTGGCACATCACTGCATATCCCGGTGTATTACCACCACTTATTGATCAGTGGAATCAATCAATCAATCAAACTTTATTTATCGAGCACCTATCAAACAAGTCAAATGCAATTTAAAGTGCTGGACAGACGACTGACAAAAATATAGAGTGTTAAAAATGGATTTAGAGACTAATGCACCAAAACAACCAATATAAAAGTTGTGCAAGAAAGCAATAAGAAATGGGTATTTAAGATAATAAAAGATAAATAAAATACAAGGAAGTAAAAATAACAATAAAAATAAATAAATACAAATTATGAAACTACACAAAATAAGCAGATTGTATTAAAATAATAAAATTTTAATCAAATAAAATAGAATAAAAAAATATAATAATGATCAGCAATAAAATGTTGATTAAATTAAATAGAGTAAAATAAACACTATAATGATGATGATAAATAAAATAAGTATAAACAATAAAAAACATAAAATTATAAAACTATAAAACACAAAAGCCAGACTAAATAGATGGGTTTTTAGTTTACGTTTAAAAATAACAATATTTTCAGCTCCTCTCAGTTCCTCTGGAAGATTGTTCCAGCGGCTGGGAGCAGCATCTCCAAATCTTTTTGTTCTGCTTTGTGGAACAACTAAAAGAGAAGAAGCGGAGGATCTGCATAGGCATATTCCCAAACAAATCTGCAATCAACCAAAATATCAAAAAACATCCTGGGGCTTTTGGGTACCTTGAGGGTCTGGGTCCATTTCCCAGTTTTTGTACACGAAAACTGAAAATCAAAATAAAACCTTCACATTTACCCACAATGTACATTAATAAATACTATCATACATATTTACAGTATGGGAGCCTGCAATAGTATTGCAAAAATACACCAGAGTTCATTCAGATTCACCCTTCACTACATTCCTTTAACAGCTTCTAGTTCCACAACTGTTGAATGAACCTCTCAAGTGTTAAATGTTTAATTTTACACCCCCCCTTTAAAGTAGGTCTGATGAGTCAGCTGTTGCTAATGTATGCGCTGATATTGAAATGGTTTTGCTTGAACACAGACCCTTTTAACAGCACTGTTAAAATGACAGATGCCTCCCCAGCTGCTCAGCCAGGCTCTGGTCTCTGTAGTAGTTACAGTAGAACCTGGCCACTAGGGGGCAGCGTTGAAGCATGCAGCAGAGGGCCTGGGTAATTCTCTCTCCAGCCTGTTTGCCTGAGTGCCAGTGCAGCACACACACTGAGTATTTCTGTATACATCAGGGCTCTATCATTGTGTGTGCCAGCGATAGCTGGAGGCACTGTTGTTTTTGGTTGCGAGTCGGTCCCTGTCCTGCTCTCAGGTTTACCTCTGTGCAACAAGCTCTGGAACTATTATTTGAATACTTCATAATACAGCATACAAATATAAACTTCTGTATTTGGTTGGGTTCGGCAATGCTGTCACTTTACCTGCTGGCTGCTCTGGCTCACTGCTGGATGATTAGAGGAACTCTGACCAGTAGCAGATTCTTTAAGGTCAGATGTTGGAGGTTGAATATGAGAAATGCGTCATTACTGACCTCCAGCACCCAGAATATTAAACAGTTTTAACCAATGTTAGGTGTAATGTTGGTATATTGGTATGCTGATTGATTGTTGATTTTATATATATATATATATGTATATATTATAGAAAAATGAAAAGTGTGTTTCTCACCAAAAACTACATTTTACGAGATTACATTTGAACACATCATGATAACGTTGTAATTTACCTTCACTCAGTAGTCCTTTTTCCTGAGCAGACTTTGAACGCCTCATAACAATAACTGAATGGCACCTCCGTTAACGTTTGTATCTCCGGTATTTAGCCAATCAGGACTGTGCTGCCCACCGGCTGCTAATAGCTAACGTTACTAACTCTCCTCCTGCTGATTTCAACACAGATTTGTTATTCACAGTGAAGCTTTATCAGGTATAAACAGGGTGCGTCCCCTCAGGTTTAGTAGCGCCATTCTGTTGAGCTCTTTTTTTTCTCTCCGCCGTGGCTCCGGTCCAAAACAAACTGAAACATGATACGGCGTGCGTACGCGTCATTGTGCAGCGTAACTGTGGGAAAGCATCAATAAGAGGAATCGATAGTCATGGAGGCATGAGATGCCAAGGAATCGAACAACTACGGTTCTCTATTCCCATCACTAGCGTTTTCCCTGCCTGCCAAAGTGGCGGATGTCCTGATGATTTCACCCGCCACTGCCAACAATTTACCCGCATTTGGCGGGTGGCGGGTGCTAATTCCAGACCCTGCTGATAACCGATAGAAACAATGGGCAAACCATCAAAAATAAGATACAAGATGTAATAGCTAATAGAATAATAATATAATTTTTTCCTTTAATGTTAGTCACATGCTGTCAAAAGATAATAACTGGTTTAAACAGGGAGTATTATCTAATCTAGAGGTAATGATATACTGGTGTAAGCCTGCTGTTTGATCACCATGGACAGGCACTGAGGCGAATGACTTCAGCTGATAAACCTTGAGGTCACTGGACACCTCCGCTAATCATCATTATCACGTCTATCCCCCTCACCTTAATCCATCCTAATCCACACTATGCACTTTAAAGACTGAGCTCAGAGAGTGCTGGAGCTCCCCGTATCTCACTCCACCGTTCATTACTGCAACAGGAATTACAGGACACGCCTGCCTCTTTCCCCACCCTCCCTAAGGTGGAGGTGCCCAGGGGACTTCACTAGGTGCTGAGAGCCAAGAACAAGACACACCCACCCTGGCTGCAAGTAAAAGTCCTGATTCATTAGCACACACTTTACTCTGCTAGCTCGCTGGAAAGTATTTCCAATTAGTGTTTACATTTTCATAAAAGAAGTGCTTCTCTGAGAGGCCTGTGATTGGCTATTTATCTGACATATGACAATACCGGTGCCGACATCTGATATGTACAGTAGAAAATCAGGCAGGCTCGCTTTATTAAGTTGTCACACACAAGTTTACATAGACTGGTATTTTTTAATTGATCATTTGCTTTATAAGACAATTAAATGTTGAATGAATGCTTCACACAGAGCCGGAGACAGTCTGAGTTCAGTGCAATTTTACCAACAGCTAAATCCATACTGAAATGTCACTACTTGTATTTGAATCTGCTCTTGTTGTGACAGATAATTATATTTTTTTAATAGTACTGACACTCCCAATGTTCGTGTTGATTGATAGATTTACAGGATAAGTCTGGAGATATTCTAAGGCATATTTTTCTTCTTCTTCTTATAATCTGCCACTGATAATGTTCCCCTACAAATGCACTAGGAATCTGTACACACTGAGAAATAATGTGTGGTTGTAGCAGAGGTATGTGGGGGGATTATTCCTTGACAGACAACAGCCAGGTGCAGTGAAGCTGCCAGAGACTGCACATAGACCAGAACTAAAACCGGCTGATTCCTTTTGGCAACCAGCACCCTGGCTGGAGACGCTACACTGGGCGATTGGATACATGTCAAAGAGTAGCTAGTAGGGCTGTCACAATAACCGCAATATTGCAATAACAAGCAACCGCCACAACCGCTATGTTCATATTTTTTCTTTTTTGAATTCTTGGCAATGGGAGCGCCACGTCAGCACCGTGATGAGGTATTCTGCGCTGCACTGCACGTTCGGCCGCTGTGAGTTGAAACATTTTTCAACTTTGGGTAAAACGCTGCATCATCAGTGTGACTTTTTACCCTGCCGTCCAATCACAATGGAGGAGGGGCGGCTGAGGCTACAAGTGCTGAACAACCACAATGGAGGAGAAATGAATACCGTCCTCTCTCTCTATACGTGTTTCAGCCTTCCCTCCATCCAGAGCAAGTACTCTACCTTGTGCTGACACTTTTTACTTCTGCGGATCTTATTATTATTATACACACAAGTAAGTAAGTAAGTAAGTAAGACGTAACCAAAGTGTCTCAGCTGAAAAAAACTCTGTGCCTCATTGTGTTCTGCATTCAAGAATGTTGAGCCAATCTTCATCACCGCAGGGGAAATTCCTTCACCGCGACCTAAGCCCTAAGTTCCAGCGCGTTTATTCAAATTTGTTAGAACTGTTTATTTCTCTGTTTGTGTAAGTTCAAATATAAGATACAAAGTGTTAATAAGTGAGCTTCCCCCTGCTTCCAGTCTTTATGCTAAGCTAGGCTAACCAGCTCTGTACTTACTGAAACCTAGGTATCCTCAAATAACGGTTTGCATGATATCTTACGAAAAGTTGTTCCTCAATTTTTTGTGCGTTCTCCTACAAATGTCAAGCAATGCGTGTCAATATCCGTTTGTTACATGCAAAGTCTTTTCAAAATAAACTTCTGTCTTTACAGAAAAACTACTTGTTTAGGTTTAGGCAACAAAACTACTTGTTTAGGTTTAGACATCAAAACTACTTGGTTAGGTTTAGACATCAAAACTAATTGATTAGGTTTAGACAACAAAACTACTTGGTTAGATTTAGAAAACAAAACTAATTGATTAGGTTTAGACAACAAAACTACTTGGTTAGATTTAGAAAACAAAACTAATTGATTAAGTTTAGACAACAAAGCTACTATTTTAGGTAGAGACAAAAACTACTTGGTTAGGTTTAGGCAACAAAACTAATTGATTAAGTTTAGACAACAAAAACTATTTGGTTAGGTTTAGACAACAAAACTACTTGGTTTTGGAAAAGATCTTGCTTTGGGTTAAAATAACAACGGAAGTGGCGTTACTTAGGTATGGAAGTTATGGGACAAATAAATCAACGCTGACTTCTGGTTTCACATGGGACATGAACGCCGGTCTCCTGGGCGAAAGTCCGATGTCTTTTTCACCCACCCTTCCCCCCCGACCACCTCCCTACACGGTGTTTTTCGCTCTTTATACTTCCTGGTTCGTGATTACATGCATTACATACAAGTCCATTACTTTTCATAGGTATAGCTACGAACGGTGTATGAGACCAACTTGCTGTAAGACAACACACAGACATGAGATTCTTCTCATCACACTTTTTGAAAGAAAGTGAATATGGTTAATTCCAAAATGTTGAACTATTCCTTCTAAGTCCGGTAAGTAGGGTTATGTACGAATCTGTAAATACTAAAATGGTTCGCAATGTAGTTTTCACTCATTAAATTGTACTTTGTGTTAAAAGAGGTCATTATTATTCACTCTATACAAAGGGATAAACTGACGTCTGTGTCCTGAGGCCCATGACTGACACAGTCTTGTGGACACAAACAGGAGCAGCATTGTAGAAATATTGGAGTAATCAGTTTGTTTCTCTGGCATGTCACCTCAAACAGGATATCCATTTACAAGGGGGGAAAAACAGGAGATAATTAACAGGCCTGTCAATAAGACCAATTAGTTTTGACAGTGACACACTGGACTCCATGTCAGCCTGTATTTTATTGCTGTCAGCTGCCAGAGGAAAAGGTCCACCTCCACATTCATTAGAGGTGCAGCTGCTCAGCACATCCTGTTTTACAGTATCCTCTTTCGGTGTCCCTGTGTGTCACACACCACAGTGAAATGGTTTCCGTGGACTCACCTGTATCCGTCGATGAAGCTGGCATTGATGTAGTCAGAGCCCTCCACCCCTCTGATTGGCTGCAGGGAGACACGGGTGGACTCGAAAGGCATGATGTTCACCAGACGGTTCTTGAACTTGTTACACGGCAGGTTGGCACTGATGAATCTTGAGGTATGTGCTTTAGAATTGGCCAGTTTCTGCGGACAAAGAAAGGAGGACACGTATGTCACTGATGCTCCTCAGACACCCGGTCCTCAGCACTGCAGCTCTACAGCTACACCCACCGTCTCCGCTGTCCACTTCTGCTCTTTTAAAGACCTAATACGAGCAGTTTTGGTGGAATCTGGTGTGTTAGCAAGACTGTTAAAGGGCACCCTGACCAAAAAGAAGTATTCAAGTGTGCTATTAGTATACTTCTTTTAAACTTAAAATAACAGAGTATGCTTTCAGTTGACTTTTTATGTACTTATCAGAGATATACTTAATAAAATTATAATTATATAATACTTATATAATTAATAATACTTATTATACAGAAGTATACTTGGCTGACTGACAAGTATACAGAAAAGTCAAAGTATTCTTGATTTATACTTTTTGATAGAGTAGCCTATTTGAGTGTGAGAGTTTGTTAACATGTTTAGATATGAATGTACTTCAATTCATTAACAATTAATCACACATTTTTTATCAGTGCAAAATGTAACCTTAAAGGGAGATTTGTCAAGTATTTATTACTCTGATAAACATTGGAGTGGATAAATATACTTCCTTTATGTAATCGTATGTGAATATTTATTACTGGAAATCAATTAACAACACAAAACAATGACAGATATTGTCCAGAAACCCTCACAGGTACTGCATTTAGCATAAAACAATATGCTCTATTAACATGGCAAACTGCATGTGATTATCATAAAGTGGGCATGTCTGTAAAGGGGAGACTCGTGGGTACCCATAGAACCCATTTACATTCACATATCTGGAGGTCAGAGGTCAAGGGACCCCTTTGAAAATAGCCATGCCAGTTTTTCCCCGCCAAAATTTAGCGTAAGTTGGAACGTTATTTAGCCTCCTTTGCTAGTATAACATGGTTGGTACCGATGGATTCCTTAGGATTTCTAGTTTCATATGATACCAGTATCTTCACTCTAGCTTTAAAACTGCCTAACGCCTTTTACAACCTAAAACTCTAAAGCTGTGTTGATGCGTTATCATTGTGTTAAATTTGACAGCCCTAGTCCTAACCTTAACTATTCAAGGTCAATGCCCAACCTTAACCACACATTGTGAACTGATGTAGGGAGGCCTGTACCAATGCATAGCAAACCGAGGAGAATAAAACTTGTGAAAGTAACATCACAACAGAGTGTTTTTTCCTGGGCTGGCTTTGCTGACAGGCCCTAATGTGATTCCTCTGCACGGCAAGGGCAAGTGTCAATTTGAGAAGTGCTTGCGAAAGAAATTTGCAGTGAGTTGAGGATCAAAACCTAATTATGCTCTGTCCGGATTTACAGCCGTCCTGCTTGCTTGAACAAGCAGCATAATTCGGGTTGTGGCGTGCCCCCCCCCATGTGTGTGGCTGGTTAAATCACTGTGGTGTCGCTCAGTGTGGAGTGAGCAGCAGAGGCTGGTGCAGTGCTGCAGCTCATCCCGTGTAAAAGCACGTAACCCAGTCGGCCCTTATCTCCAGTTTGTCCCGGCCCTCTCTCCCTCCCTCTCCCACTCTCTCCCTCTCTCTCTCCCTCTCCTTCGGCCTGTCATCCGGAGCTCAGAAGTTAAGCTCTCGCAGCTCCTCCTCTGAGAAGGAGTTCATCTCTGTTACACAGGCTGAAGATGAAAATCCTTCCTCTTCCCCAGCTCTCCCTGCAACATTCAGTTAAAGTGGCACTCCAGGAGCCATTTAGTACTCTGCACTTCCATTAAACTGAAAGATTCATGGATATAGATTCAAAAAATTAATGTAATTAATGAAATATCCTGACTTTTAGTCCCTTGAATTGTTGTTGTTATTGTTGATTCTGACTTTACACTCCAGACCCATGTCATCAGCATAACAACAACTACATTTTATCACATTAAAAATACAGCTGGATAAAGAGATTTCTGGTCTCAGGTAGATGCAGTAAAACATTATCCCTTTTCACAGCAGACATTTTGACTTGTCCAACACAAGTGTAAATAAAGCTGCAGTATTTGCAGAAATGGAGCAAATATGATTAAAACAACGTTATTTTAATAAAACGGTCACTATATCCTGAGTGTAGTGTATGAGAAGGGTAATCTGAAAAAAATGATGTTCCTCAAAATCTGTGTCCTCCGGTGCTCCTAATGGCATCTGCAAGATTTCACAGACCGGAGGGAAACAACCAATCAGAGCCGAGCTGGAGCCTCTGCGCAGCTGTCAATCACTCGCCAACTCCGACCTGTAATGCCTGTAATGCCTATTTCTCGTATAAAATGTTTTCAGAATCATCTTGTAGTGTACTGCATAACTGTAACAGAATATTGATTCATATTTGATCAGCGCTGCATAGTTTGACCGTTTGATCAGAGTTTGCGAGTGATTGACAGCTGCCTCCGTTGAATGAACAGCCAATAGGAACGCTCTCTCTCTGAAATGACCTGTGATTGGTCAAAGTCTCCCGTCACAGGCTAGATTTTCTAAAACCTGAAAACAGAGCCATGAGGAGGAGCAGAAGTCTAGTTATCTCTCAGAACACTTGAATTACAATTTGCTTAAAGGTTATTATGGAATTTTTGCTCAATGATGCCAAAAACATTCTGCCTACTGAAGCTTTAATAACAGAACTGCTGTATGGTATTGCAGTATCTGCTGTAATGGAGCATCACTCATTTTCAAGAGTGCTCTGATGCTAGCAAGGCTACAAGGAACAGGTTGCATTAAGAAAGCAAAACGACATGTAAAGTACAATAGTTTTGACAGGGAGGAAAAGTAACACAGGTGATGCTCATCAAGCAAACATGCAAGTCCATAATGTTATTTCATAAAATGTAAACTTGGCTCCTTGTTACTTGTTACCCCAGTTACTGGTTGAATTTAGGCGTCAGGGTGGAGGGAGCATGACAGAGAGTGTTTGGAAACCACTGGGTTTAGACTATTGCAACATCCTGCTCAGCCTAAAAAGACTGCTGCCTAACGAAAGCGCAAATCTGGTCACAATACATCAGATATTTGCATTGTTCTCTGGTTAGCCTCAGAATTGATTATACTTCTGTTTTTATATTAATAGGACAATTTTTCACAACGAGCGTTTGACTTCATAATGCCACATTGCATCACAAAGTCTGCCAATCAAGACAAACGCAGCGAAGGCAGTTATATGATTGGAGTACCACTTTAAATGGACTATCAAGCTGTACAAACTCACAAAACAAGAAGGTACCAACCTTAAACTCCAGTTCCATGGCGGTGACGGTCTCTCCGGGAGGGATCTGGGTGAGCTTCTGGATGTGAGCATACAGGTTTCGGGCAGGGACTTCTGTGTTGCCACATGTTGCAGCCTCCAGTAGGGCCTCGTGGATGAATATGTACTGATCCTCTGTCTGCACCATGTAGTTCCTCTGAGCCCGCATACATGTCACATGACCGTAAATGTCCACCGACTTCTCGTGTTTCATCCTCTCCAGCATGGCTTCGATCACGATTAAGCAGCCTGTACGGCCCACACCGGCACTGATGGAGCACAAAGACAAAATATGGTTGACACCATAGACTGGATATAAAGATGGACGACATGACAGCTCCCCAAAAGTGAAGGCAAAACATGTCAATCGCCCCCTGGTGGCTGGCTGCAGTATAGGTCATAACCCCCCCCATTTCCTGCATTCTGTACCAATTCATGGTGGAAATGTCTTTATTTATTTAAAGGAAAAAAAACTAAATTCAGGTGCTAGGTGACAATTCAAAATGTAATCTTATAATGCAGTAAGGCTCTCATGTATGTATTAGGGCCACAATGAGGGAAGAAAAATGTGAGATTTCGAGAATAAAGTCATAATATTACGAGAAAAAAGTTGTAATTTAATGAAAATAAAGTCATAATATTTCAAGAAAAAAAGTTGTGATATTACGAGAATAAAGTCATAGCTTCACGAGAAAAAAAAATGAATATTACGAGAATAAAGTCATAACTTTAAAAGAACAAAGTTGTAATATTACGAGACTAAAGTCATAACTTAACGAGAAAAAAAACTGTAATATTACGAGAATAAAGTCATAACTTTACAAGAGAAAAAGTCCACAAAAGAGGCAGTTTCCCCATCAGGTCCGTGGGGTTCTTTCTTCAGAATAAACGCAGTTTCTTGCACAATCTTTTCAAGGTCCTGATACTGATGATAATGTGCTGCTGATGAGCCAAAAGATGAAGTATTTTGTTATTTGTGAAACCTAAACTAGAGTATAACTTCACAAGATGCTCCACGTTCCTCACTTTCACACAGGCGGCACGCTGCTCTATTTCCCCTCTAAAATAACACATCAAATTACTACTTTATAATATTATGACTTTATTCTCATAATACTACGACTTTTTTCTCGTAAGCCTATGACTTTATTCTCGTAATATTATGACTTCATTCTCGAAATCTCAGATTTATTTATGTGGCCCTAATACTCCGTCGTACTCATGCATTCTCTATTGCTTTCAAATATTTATTCTCCTGTGGATCAACTTTTGTCATTTAACATTCTCTCTGTTGAGTCAACATGCATGTAGGCATGATTTACTCCTCCCTCCTCTTTAGTGTCTTTTGTTTGGTGAAGTAAGTTACTTATTATTTAAAACATTTCTGCAGAGACAGTCTGACTCTTATGCAGGCGCGCTACTCGTCCGAGCAAGTCCGGACGAGTCCAAAGTGTTTTAAATAGTACGATTTTAGCGAAAATGCATGTGTTTGGGAAGTAGTAAGCAAAGTAATGGACAAATGAGACTTGGAGTTTTGTAAAGTTTTGTTCAAGAATTCAAGGTAACACGAGGTGAGTAACTGGTATACAAATGGTCAGTTTGGGGGTGAAGTATTCCTTTAGGACGCATCCACACAAGTTGAAAATGTTTCTATTGAGCAGTCAAATTCTTACAAATACTGTGAGGTGAAAATTTGCTTTGTGTACAGTCTGAACATACCTTTACATTACGTATTACTAGATACCATTGTCCTGTAGGCCATGTGGACCATTTATTTATTTACTGTACTTATATTTCATTAAATTTAGCAACACTTGGTTTCTAGTGAAATAATCCCAACAAAGAAAAGTGTTACCATGCCAGACACATGTTGTGTAGTGAACACCAGTGTATTGCCTCAGCCCTTCATCACTGCGACATCACACTGACCTCACTGCACAGAAGAAGTGATGTGAAGGTCTGTTGAACAGCAGGGAGGGAGCACTCTGCCTCCAGAAAAGTGGACTGGATTCTCCTGTTCCTTTGAGATGTTTGGTATAAAGCTTCACACACCAGCTGGGTCGGTAAACATGGGTGCGCTGTGTGCAATGTACCAATAACACTTTCAAGGATTTCTGGGAAGTTCTCGGTATTCTTTTGAGATAATAAAATGACTTTGATAACATTACTGTCAGTGATATTAAGCACAGTCTGAGTGTTTCTCAAGAACTGTGGATAAAGTGTACACTGTAATCTCTTTCCTCTGGTACCTTTAAGGCCTCATTATGTTTCAGATGAACTAGGTTGTGATGTATTGTTCGACCATGTCTAAAGGTAAATGATTGTCCACACTGGAAGGCGGGGTGATTTTTTTGTTGTAGTTGCAATGCAATGAATCCTATGAATGGGGATAATGGCACACACTTTTCTCTCCTAAAAGACATTCAGGATACTAATCCGATACAGACGTGATCCAGTTAGCATCATAGGCTTGCTCACAGGTGTCTGTTGACTGGTCATTGCACATCGCTACAGCTTTTTTTAGGTTATTTTGAGGTCCCATCTGACTGTGACTTTCAGCACACACTGGGGCACTTTACAGCCAAGTGTGAAGCGGTCAGGATGAGAGTCAGTACCTCCAAGTCTGAGGCCATGGTGATCTGCCGGGAACCGGTGGACTGCTCCCTCTGGGTTGGGAGCGAGTCACTGCCTCAAGCGAGAAGTATGTCGGGTTTTTTTTTCACGAGTGAGGGTAAAATGGAGCAGGAGATGGACAGGCGGTTCGATGCTGTTTCAGCTATTTTGCGGGTGCTGTACCGGACCGTGAAGAGGGAGTTGAGCTGGGAGGCGAAGCTCTTGATTTACCAGTCCATGTACGTCCCAACCCTCACCTATGGTCATAAGCTTTGGGTAGTGACCGAAAGAATGAGATTGCGGATACAAGCGGCCGAAATGAGCTTCCTCCGTAGAGTGGCTGGGCTCAGCCTTAGAGAGAGGGTGAGGAACTCAGACATCCGGAGGGAGCTCGGAGTAGAGCCACTGCTCCTTCACCTCTAAAGGAGCCAACTCAGGTGGTTCAGGCATCTGATCAGGATCCTCCTGGACGCCTCCCTTTAGAGGGTTTCCGGGCATGTCCAACTTGTGTTATAAGTTATTGTATGCTCGTGTAAAGGATAACTTCGGCACTCAGTTGTACACACGGAAAGTTCAACTCCCGCCTACTTTCACACCTCAACACACCTGGCCCTTCATTACGTAATATGGGCGTGCTTGACACTTACACAAATTGTTGGACGCCATTGGTAAGGGGATTTCAGACTACATCAGATGATCCAACAGACTTTGTTTGAAGCACACTGAAGCCTTTGTGTTAATGCAAGAGGCTGCTTACCTGCAGTGGACCACCATGGGCCCAGCGTCTGGAGGATTACAGGCCTTGACTCTGCGTAGAAAGGCCAGTGTTGGGGTGGGATACTCAGGCACTCCATGGTCAGGCCAGGCCATGAACTGGAACTGTCGAACCTCTCTCTTCTCATTCGAGCCATTCTGTCACAACGCACACACACGCACACACACGCACACACACACACACACACACACACACACACACACATTAACATGTGTTTTGTCATTTATAAAAATGTGATGGGACACACTGAAAATCCCATGATTTGATCATGCAGCCATCACCTGCAACACTCATTAACATAAATGCATTGCAGTAACTAATTGATAACTCATCCAACTAGGGATGCTAATCTTGAAAAAGTTCTTAACCGATAACCGACCCTCGTTAACCGATTATTAACCGTTAACCGACAAGATTTGTGCCTCGCATGCAGCGGTGCTCCAGCTGCAGTATACGAGCACAACAGACAACTGAGTCTCCAGTTCACCGTCCGGGAGCGTTAACTTAGCAGCTACGATGCTGCGTCTAGTGTCGCGGACATGCAGCCACTTTCCCAGTAAAAGTCTCCACTGCACATTTAGTTTAGTTTAGCAGGTTGTCAGCTGTGTGTCTGCCCGGATTAACGATAGCTATTGACCGACAAACAGTGTGTGTGTTTGTGCTACGTTAGCATCTGTAGCTCTGCTGGTAGCTTCGTGCTCACCATTGTTACACAGTTTATTTGTCGGTGAATAAATGCTACGAGGCTACAACTCCTCCGCTCAAGCGAGCTATAGACAGGAGCCAACTTCCTGTATCTGTAACTCCTGCTCAGACTCTCTTAAGATGGACCAGCTTTTCTCCTTTAAGTGACGGGTCTTTTAACCATTTTAACCGATGGCTTTAATCGGTTAAAATGCTTAATGTCGGTTAACGGTTAAACGGTTAATTATTAACATCCCTACATCCAACCGATTAATGTGAGAATCTCACATGATGACATTACGGTACGTCACAACTGCATTCTGAGCAGCACTCAAAAACATGAATGAAACACTTTCCAAAGAGTCCCTGATAAATGATAGTACCCTGGTATGGCACTATCACTGGCAAAGCAGTTATCATCACATCCACAGTAAAGGCATTGTTACTTTTATTCATAACTCTCAGGAAGCCACAGTTTTCACATTTCTACCTTCAAGCACCAAGACACAATCTTCTTCTTCTTAGATGCTTAAGCCCTTTTCAGATATGGAATATGTAACATTACTGTCTTCATCTTTCTGTTAAAGTGATAGCTTTGTGTCACTCAGACATAGTAGGTGTCTTTTACATAAATGTTCCTTACAACTTTATTCAGACATGAACGAAACAGCTGCGTTGCGCACGCAATATTTGGCATCAGGTGAGAGAAAGAGGGAGAAAAAAAGAGAGATAAGTTGTGCTTCCTCCAAGAAGTTCCTGGTAATTTAAGTCTATTAGACTAATTCTCAAGGAACTAAGAGGTTCCACTGTTGTCTGCATTTCCACCGCGGTCTAAAGACCTGCGAAGATTAGGCTAATTAGTCCACTGACGTATGAAAAAACTACATCAGATCACAGCAGTAAACACTCTCTGCAGCCTGCAGTTCAGTGTGTCTGCTTGTTCACACTAGAAAACACGCTGGAAAAAAAACATTTAGTCTCACTGCGACGATGTTTACTGCTGCATATATTTACTGATGCACATTGGATGTGATGATTGAAATGCAGCGGAGGAAAATGAAACTACAGTCTTCTCAGTAAATCACCTGTTGAGTGTTTGAGGGTTATTTATTTGTACTTTAGAACGTTAACGCCGTAACAATCAGAAAATAACTTTTCTTCCTCTCACTCACAGCACCGCCGAGCTGTGTTTTAACGCTCGCCCTCTCAGCTCGCCCTCTCAGCTCGCTCCCGCAGTCTATCTCTCCTTCTCTCTGTCTTTTTTAAAAGGAGTCGGAAAGCCAACGGCAAAGTGTAACTTTACTTTTAATGTTATCAAAGATTAAAATGGTCCTAAATGGATACTAGAGTACTTCCTTGTTTTATGAATGAAGCGGTACATGAGTCGAAGCAGCGGTGCTGTGTGTGTGTGTGTTCCACCAATCAGTGACGGTCATCCCTGCAAACTTCACCCAGAGAGTTCCTGTACTTTCAGAAAGTACTACCCCCCCCCCCCAACCAGGGCCTTTTGGGGGGTAAAAAGACCCCGGAAATGCAATGAGTTCCTCAAAAGGTTCCTACTTCCGGGGGAAAGTTCCTGCGGTCAAGAGGGGCTATAGAGAGAGGCTTCCAAATGTTGACAGCGAGGAAGAAGACAGTTTTTGTTCTCTCACAGGCTGCATCACTGATGAACTTGTTTTAGCAAGTGATCCCACTGACACACTGTCACTACTAGTTCTTAGATATTCAATTCTACTGCCTGTTCCATATCATCCTCTTCTGCTCTAGTGGCACAGCGAGGGGGAACAGTTTTATAGACTGATGTGATCTGAGAACTGAAAATTGTCTCTTTTATGGTGTTTCCTAGTTTATGAAACTGATTTTGTGTGCATGCTTCACCTTGTGCTGCTGCAGCCTTTACGTTAACCTGACAGCTTTCAATTCAGTCTTGTGTCAAGTTGAAGGTCTTATGGACATGCTACAAGTCCGACCCAGTAAGATTGCTATCTTGACTTTTGTAAAAGCGACCACAGTGCTTATTCAGACATGAGACAGGTTAAATTGGCATCACATTTACATAATAAGGTCTGAGAGGGGCTTTAGTGCTCTTCCAGAACAAACCATCAAAGCCTTCTGCTGTCAGTGAGCTAGGACTTGCTTTACTGCCATACATAGTCATACTTCATATACACAGTATACATACAGTATAGGGTTCTCACCTTATAGAGGGTGAATGTGCGTACGCTATACGTAGCCAGCTCCACAGTGTCCAGCATGGTCACCTGGATCATCCCATACGTCTCTGTGCCTCGACTGGGCCAGTACTGGTCACATTTCACCTGCACACAGACACACATCACCAACACTATTGTTACTGTTGAAGTTCTAGGGACAGCAGGAGGAGAGAAGGAGTGAGTGGTGAGGACCATTGGTATCTTTGGCTACTGTCTGAACTTTTACATTTTCTGAGTGCTAGTGACGGCTCCTAAGGTTGGTGATGTTGGCCAGATCATCCATCCATCCATCCATCCATCCATCCATCCAACACTTTGGTCTAAGGTGGAATATGATGACAACTACTCATCAGACTCATCAGAACTAGAATGGCCCTCCGCCAAGGTGCGTGAGTTTAAACAACAGATCCCAGCTCCCAGCTGGCGGTAGCGTGAGGTGGTCGGCTTGTTATTAACACGGTGTGTTTCCGTGTAACGTATCAGGGGATGCCTCTCTCATCCAGCAGCCTTGTTATGTCTGTATAACGTTACACTACGTTGTCTCTCATCCCGTCATCTACCACTTTGTTCTTTCTCACCGCGGACGGCCAGCTGCTCCCGCCGCTCCTCGATGTCTCGCCAAACATCCACACACGTATCTCTCTGCTCTCAGAAGGAGGAAGGAGGCGGGGTCACGCGTCATCAACACGTCATCAGTTCCACTGCGCATGTGTTAAACCCTGTGGTCTTAATGCTCAGGCTGATCGGAATCCTTAAAAAAATTCCTGAAAATCTAATGGATTGTTCATTGTGCTACACTCCACCCCTCCAAAACATTTCATTAAAATCCATCTCAAACTTTTGGAGTAATCCTGTTAACAGACGGACAGACGGACAAACAAACAAACAAATAAACAAACAACACCAGTGAAAACATAAGATAATCCTTCCAGGCCCTTGGCCTTGGCGGAGGAAATGAACAGTAAACAGCCTACACTTATGCTCCTACCCCTTCTCCATAACTCCAACTATTAACTCAATATTGATCATATATTCCTTTTTTTATTTCAGTTCCAACCTTGGTAATGAAGTGATGTTTTTCACCGGTTGTCCACGTTAGGTCAGATAATCCTTTATTATATGTTGATGTGGAGTGTTACAGCAGCAGAAGGACCTGCGGTATCTCTCTTTCACACAGAAGCAGAAGCAGCCTGTCGCTGAAGTAGCTCTTTAACAACGCACGGGGAGAGCATGTGACTTGGAAACATTGTAGTTTCACCACGGCAGACCCGCGTCACTTACATCCGCCGCCGTCGCATCACATTTATGGAGCCTTGGGTAAGTCAGATTATCTTAACACCACGGTTGTCCTTATGAATTCTCCCTCACATCTTTCCGTGATTTTTTTACTTTTCGACCGCAGCACCTACATTACCCACAATCCAACTGGACTGCTGACAGTTTGGTCAGAGATTCAGATGTGCTATGCTAGAAGCAGCTAATGTAGCCTGCAGCAGAGATGAGAAGCAGGCTACAGAGGTCTCGAACTCCACACCTGCAGATTTGTTTTACTTTTCAAACTTGTAGTCTTCAGCCCCAACTGACTCTGACTCAAGTGACATCACTTGAGGACATTTACCAGACTTCAACAGCTCCCTCTGGACACTAAAGGCTTTATACAACTTTTTTTCACACATGCAGTAGTTCTCCCCAACACCTGGAGACAGAGCTCCATGTGTAAATCTGTGGAGTTCCCCTTTAAGGAAGTAGTCAAACTGAGCTGTTGGATGGAGTGTGTTTAGGGTAGTGGACAGTGGGGGGGGGGGGGTTTAGAGCCTTTTCTTTGAAAACAGCTGTCTGCTGCTGCTTCACAGACAAAATGAGTTTAAATTAACACTAACACAGCATCCACTGGTTTCTTAATGAGCTCTTTGGACTCCCTCCTCGCTACTATTGAGAATGAAGAGTTATAGGGTGAGCAAACAGCAATATAATAGCTTAAATATACTACAAGTAAAATATACACATACACTTTAGGAGCGTTGTGATGCAATGCAAAAGGAACATTAAGTGAGAGAGATTTCAGATTAAAAAGACTGAGTCATAGAACAAATTGGTACAATCAGAGTGAGCCCTGTTAGCGTTGCTGGTGTTATTCCCCTATTGACTGTGGGGGGGGGGGGATGGATGTAGAGGATGACAGGGGGTGAAGCAGCATACATTTGGACATCAGTGCTGACTGGAGGGCACTGGTGGCTTGGCATAACAGATGGGGCGGGGCGGGGGGATTACGCTTCATAGTCCTGGGTGCGGGTGCGGTGTCAGTGTGGGGTGCGGGGGTTGTTGCGCAAGGCCTGTGGCCGAGTACAGGGCTAGGCGGCCTTTGGTCACTCACGTGACTCACGGGACTTATGAGTCATGTAACAATTTTTAGTTTCACACGGGACACGAACACCGGTCTCCTGGTTGAAAGTCTTGTGTTTGTTTGAACCCTCTACCACCCCTCTCGCCCATTCTGAACGGACTCTCACGCTATTAATACTACGTCACTCGCTCCGACCGTCGGATAACGCTCCAATTACATCGGAGTTAATTGAAAGCCCGGTTAGTCACATACTGTTGCTTAAGGGTGCCTCTGTGCGTTGGTTTCTGACCAAACAGCGGTATTTGACGAGTTGGGAGTGAGAATGGGTTACCTTGGTAGAGGGCTCCTAACCTTGCACAGCAGCTGGATTCCTCGCGATGTCACGAGATCATGTGAGAATCACAGGATCAAATATCACACGAAAATCCATCTTGTCCGGCTTCAGGTAATGTGTTTGCGTCTAGCAAGCCAGATCAGGGACCAATCAGCGTCCTGTGAGGAGCTACTGGGCAGCTACGGGTGTGGCCTTTGTGTGTGAGACCGCGAGACGATAGTGTAAGACGACGCGGAGAGGAAACTGTTGGTTCTGAATAACAACAATGGCATCATTTCCATCAGAACTGGAGAGTATTTCTTCACTGAAGGAAGAACACAGAACGGCACTGAAGGCGATGCTTTTGTTAGTTTGATTGACGGATGGTTCATCCACTCACCTGCCAAGTATTTTTTGAAAGTGCCTGCCCTTTTCAAAACAGTTTCCAATGACAGCTTCTCAGATGGTTGTGAAAAGGTTAGAGGGCTCAGCCTGTGCTTATAGAACCACGGTTACAATATCGTAACCGTGGCTCTAACTCACACAGGCTCCGCCCTCTACTGGACTCTATGGGTACAGTGGGTGGAGCCAGATGAATGCATGCCCAATCAAGCCATCCTCCTAACCACCTACCAAGACACCACTACACCACTGGCCGTGTGTACGTTAAAATAGTTTGTGATTGCTGTAATCATCCCTCGTCTCCATACTGGGAGGGATACCTTCATAGTGGGACTACAAAGTCAGAAATGGGGGACAAAGTCATTATGTGCTAAAATGTATTCAAAAGTTGTGTCACAGCTAAAATGAGGCCTCAGCAAGCAAGAGTTTACTGTGCTGTCTGAAATAGCCGTCTGCCTGTCATGTAGAAACCTTGACAGAGCAACAGATCAACTGTGATTTACTGCTCCTGCTATCACTGCAGCTCTAGTACAAGATTGATTTTTTCCATTTCATATTTTTTTCACAATTCAACCTGCTTGTGGCTGGCTCACTTTCGTGTCAACTGCAGGTTTTCCAGGTGGGCAATGATTGTACATCTACAGCATTAGATTGGCTGCTTTTAGGTAGTGGTAGTAACATTAGTTGTTATGTTTGAGTAGAGATTTATTTATTTTTTCACTGCCATGTAGATGCTTTTAACAACTTGAAAATACGGAGGCTGTTTTGTTTGTGGTTTTGTAAATGTTCAGCTATGGAAACCAGCTAGTAGCCTACTGCTACTGATGGATAAATAGATACTTCTAATTCCACTGTTACAGCAGCTTAGTAAAAAAGACAAAGATGCAAAGATGCAAAGTGCAAAAAACTATACAATACTTTTCGACGATAGCTTAAAAAAATACATTTTTATATGTGTAATGCTGTGAGGTGGACATCGTGCAAGTAGTGCAAAATGAAATGCTAAAATTTTTCCACGTGGACCCTATCTTTCAATGTGTTTGTGTCTAAGTGACTAATGGGGACAACATTCTCTCAGGCTGCAATCTGGTTCTATCGGGTCAAGCTGGCATCGTCATTTACGTCCACTAAAAGTGCTTGTTTTTACCATGACAGGCTGTCTGACATTATGGACAGAGTGTTGCAAAGAGAAGTCTCGTTGTGAAATCTGGCGAGGTGATGTGTTGCCGGAAGACAACAATCCCCCCAAAAAATCATGAGCCTCTGTGTCCTCCGGTGCTCCTAACGGCATCTGCAAAATTTCACAGACGGGAGGAAAACAACCAATCAGAGCCGAGCTGGAGCCTGCCGTCTCTGAGCAGCTGTCAATCACTCACAAACTCCGATCAAATGGTCACAGTAGGCAGCACTGATCAAATATGAATATTGTTACCCGGCAGCCATGTTGAGATCAGTTGGGGAAATACCAAGCACCGCCCACCAGCCGGAGCAAACTTTCTCATTTTACAGCTAAACAGTACACTACAAGATGATTCTGAGAACATCTGAGGAAAGAAATAGACATTACAGTAACAGAATATTGATTCATATTTGATCAGCGCTGTCTAGTTTTACCGTTTGATCGGAGTTCACGAGTGATTGACAGCTGCTGCCGTTGAATGAACAGTCAATAGGAACGCTCTCTCTCTCTGAAATGACCTGTGATTGGTCAAAGTCTCCCATCACGTGCTAGATTTTTTAAAGCCTGAAAACAGAGCCATGAGGAGGTGCCGAAATCTTGTTATCTCTCAGAACACTTAATGCTGAAAGGTTATTATGGTATTTTTCCCTAATGATGCCGAAAACATTCTGCCTACTGAAGCTTTAACCTGTTAACTAAACCCACAAGTCACCAAGCTCTCAGGATCACCCATTTCATAAGGCCAGGCAAATGAATATCGTTGTGGCATTTTATGGAATAATTAATAGAAAATCGCTTCATTGTTTTTTTCGTCCATGGTATTTGTATTGTGGGGTGAACCTAACACTGCACTGCATTGTTGATGACTACTCAAAACAATTTAGACTTGTTTCAAATGGTCTGTAAGTAATCACATGATTTTTAACATAGCTGCATTGCTTTTGGGACATGTAAACTGTGATGCACATCAGCAGAGACAGTCTGGTTATCAGCAGCAGCCATTACCTCGGCCGCCGGTTAGAGCATCTCATATTTCCTGTACCTCTGGTTGAACCACAGACGGGCGTTATTGGCTCCGGCAGAGGGCTGATGGTCTCTGTCACAAATAATGATGGCACACCACTGTGGCACTCAGTTCTGCCCCTTGGTTGTGGAGTTATTAACAGTGTGAAAGAGGGCTGGAATCATTACTCATATGAAAACAGTGCCTGCCCTGCTATAGCTCTCATCTGCCACGTGATTGGCTGTGAATGCCCCATACCTCATGTCCACCAGCAGGGTGAGGCTGTTGCAGAGCCAATCCCATCTATACCACTGGAACTAGTGAACTAGACACAGAGCACATCACTTTACTGATGTATGGGACACTCTTCTTCCAGCCCCTCCCGTCTTGCATTCTGTCCCCCTATTTGCATTTTGTTGCTTTATGTCCTATTGTGTGAGAAGGGACAGCCCCCCCATTCAGACAAGAATCGCTCAAAAAGTATAACTTGTCGCTCTTATTTTTTTTTAAATTATGAGTTGCAGCAAGAGTAGCTGAAGATGATGATATATATTTTTTGTGTGTACATAGTGTTTCTTTACATCGGTGCGCTTTCACCCAGCTCGGCGGGTCAGGGACGGCCACTCAGCAGCGGCCTTGTTGGAGGATCCCCTCGGGGGAACTCTACCTGGCGCTGGCTGGCCTTTGCCGGGTGTATTTCCTCCATAGTGGTGCGCCGCGACCGGCTCTAGGTTGGCTTGGAAAGGCCCAGGGTGAAGGTGGCGCTTTACAGCACCCCTCTCCTGGACCTCGCCGCTTAGTGCTCGCTTTGCCATCTTGCCACCAGGATTCCCTGCTCGACTGTCGACACCGGCGGACTGTGTGTGGCGATGTCGGCAAACCCATCCGACCCATCTTGAAACATGGACCCCTCTCGTTCGCCACGCTTTGTGGGGGTAACTTTCTTTGGTGTCATCACCATTCATATCTATACAACCAATGTGTTTATAATCAAACTGTTTACAAGAGCAGAAAGTTCTTCATACATCAAGCCTCTTAATTCTGCTCTCAAAGTGCACCAAATTGATGCATTTATAAAATGCTCTTTCTAAATTCATGATGTTTGCAAAGTCAATGAGCAATCTTGTTAAATAACCGTGATATGATTTTTGCCTTAATCAAGCAGCCCTACCACCCACATGCTGATATTGCAGGCCACTGTGAGGTCACCCGCCTGAACCAATCGCACGACCGCAACTTGTCAGATGGCTACATTTATTTTTTATATTATTTTTTGCTACATTTAATGACATATTTATTTATTTATCGAGTCATTTATTTATTTATCTTTGATTTTAACTAAAGTGTGTTTGGGTTTTAAAAAGGTGACCTTTGTTTGAATGAAAGAAGGTGGATGAAAGGGTTAAATTATAATGAAATATCTATTACTTCTACGGAAAAACTGAGCTTGCTCTATGTATTTATGTATGTATGTACGGGTATTTTTATTTTTTATTTTTTTTTAGCTTTTCATATCATTCTGTAGCTTCCCAATGATGTTCCTTATGTATTCAAATCTGAACAAAATTTGGTTGAAATACGTATCTTTTAGTTTCTAAATGGTATTTTCCCAAGTGCCTCTAAAAACTATTTCCCACGTGACCTGACGTAGGTTTCTACATGATGACACTGCTACAAATTCACTATACATCCATATAGTCAGTCTATCTAACGTTACATAGCTACTGTCACTTAGATGGCGGTTGGCACACTCCCAGTTAGGAGAAGCAGACAGGAGTACCGGCACAGAAGCTAACCAATGTACTGCTGTGGACACCACGTTAGTTCGGATTCGGAAGTCACAAAAGCAAACTAACCGATGGATGCAGCGGTAGACCAGCAACTCCTGTGTTCTGCAAGGTAAAATTACTGTTTGTGTGAATGGAGTCTGGTGGCTTTGAAGATAGCGACATAACTTCAGCTCCCCGCCCGTGGTAAAAATATTATAAATATAGCATGCATTCATATTATTGTTTTTTTTTTTAAGTTAGCCAAAATGCGTTTTCAGCTGCTCCCACCCACAGCTGCTTTACCTCGCCGTCAGACAGCCCTTTCTGACGGGGAACTGAAGCCGTTATATCACTCTCTTCAAAGCCACCAGACTCCATTCACAAAAACAGTCATTTTACCTCGCAGAACGTGGTATACATACAACCACTTCAAAAAATCCAAACTAAACCTTTCCCTTCAGTTATTTCCAAATTTAGCACAGCTAACTTTGACTCAGCTGGTGCTAGCATTCACATTATTCATTACTTTATTAATTAGCTTACTTTGGTAACCAATGTCACTGCTTTTTGCTAACGGCTGAGTGGGCGTTTCCATTTGAAAAAAATGGAAAAAAATGCCCTTTAAAGCCTGTTGTTCTTCTTCTTTGACAAATGCACTGTAAACCAAGGTCATTGTCATCACAGTATCATTTGGACTATTTCTCAACATGAGAGGCTCACCCGTGACTTCTCCTCTAGGCGGGTCATCATAATGATGGTGCAGGTCCTCTGCTCCCAAACCATCCTCCAGAAGTCACTCAGCGTCTCCGGCAGCGGCCCCTGTGTGGCAATGTAAGCATTCTGCTTCCTGTAGCCATCAATGTAGTTGGCGTTGACGTAGTCGCTTCCTGGAACTCCTGCAGAGAGGAAAAAGTTGGACAAAGTTAGAAAACAAATTAAAAGGGGAGCCAATCAGAAAACAGTGGGGGTTCTTATTAAAATATGCTGAAACACAGGTAAGTTTAAATAAAGGCCTGGTTCTCTCTGTGGTTGAGGTAAATCAAGACCCCCCATCACTATTTGAGAATGAGGTGTGTAAAGTCGTCCTCACCATCCACAGGTGTGAGGATGACCCTGGAGTGGTCGTAGGCAATAACATTTGCATAGCGGTTCTTTGGCTTGTTGACCTCCAGGTTGGAGTGCTCCCAGGTGAACTGCTGTCCTGGATCTACAGACTGGCACACAGAGGAGGGGGAGAGTGGGAGAGAGGGATATACAAATGTGGGAGGGAGAGAGAGCAGGTAAGCATTTATTACAATAGTGCCTATTCTTCTCAGCTTTTTAAAGCCTGTCAGAGCTTGGAGCGAAGAGTCCAGACCAATAAATGTGACACAGACACTAATTTGTCATCCCTCCCCCAGCCTGAGGCTCTATAATATGAAAAGCGCTGGATGATCTTTAAGCCCCCTGGATACACACTGGACTCCTAAATCCCTTTCAGCCTTCCACCTACCAGCTCGTTGCCTGATATTAACAAAGAACAGATCCAGTGATGAAGGGAAAGCTATTTAGGGACAATGGTCGTAGCGGTGTGTTTCCCCGCAGCATACATTAGGTTGAGTGATTGATGTGGGACCACTAGCTTTATACCAACAGTGACCAGATACAGATTTGTGGTAGATGTTATTTCTCAATATAGCCAAAAATGACAGGGAATAAAATAGTGGTAACTCATTTGAGATTGGGTGACGCACCAGAACTATGGGAAGCAGCCTCACATTTTGATCCACATGTGGGCGTGTCTGTGGGCATCTGACTTTTCCTCTAGCTCCATCATAAGGTCAAAATTTCCCATTGTCCAATAAAGTGAGAACCTCTTCTGGGTCAAATTGACCGTTATAAGCGGATGATTATTAGAACCAAATGTTTGCAACCACAGTGCCTCACAGTGCTGCTAACATGGCTGTAGACTCACAGAGCCCTATCGTACAACCCGCGTAAAGCGGCGCACAGTGCAGCGCAACTGTCATTGCTAGTTTCAAATGCAGTTGTCATTTTCACGTCCAGCGCCCACGTTGTGTAAATAGCAAACATACTTGTACGCCCATCTATGCGCCCATGGGCGTGTTGGTCTTAAAATGAGGTGTGGTCAGGCGCTTTGTTGCCGCATTGCTATCTTGAGGCAGCAGGAAGCGATTGCCCCATTGACCAACAACAACTTGGTCTAAAGTCTTGTACAGTGTTTTCCTGCTATTTAAAGGGTGCATTATACACAAAGTAAGATGCCTCTACATAGGCAGGTTGACAACATGCGTACACTCTGCTTGTTGCACACACAGGGACGCGCAGCAACGCTCCTCCTCCTCCTCAGTTACATAGGTTATCGGTGCATTTGCTCATATGCAGTCAAATGGAGTTGTTGATGGGACAGAGGATTGGAAGATGGCGGAGGCAGAGGGTCCACCGACCAAGGACCAGATACCTTTTCTTTCCCTCCCTTCACAATATGCCACAGCAACATTAATTCAGCACCCCGTCAATGGACAGTGACAAATGGTAAACAGAGTGCCCTCCTAATCAGGAGACAGAATATGAAACTCATCAATATAAGACATTCTAGGGAAGTACCGAATAGTTGGAAGCTTCGAGGCTTCATTCATAATGTTGACATTCAAATTCTACATCAACATTCAAATGCTGTGCAGCTTCTTTTTTTATGTGTATTTATTCAGTTGCAGATAAAGATTAGGCTACCCTAATATTATTTGTGTTATATTATTTGTAGGATTAGATTCCAGTGGTGGCTGCATGGTTACTTCCGATTTGTGTGATCCAAACATTTCCAGAGCGTTGTAGTCCAAAAGTCAACATTTATTGAAAAAAGATAGATGTAATCATTTTCAAAATTCACATGTTTTTATCTCACAAAAATATTCTGCAGCAATCCATATTTGTTGGCGTTTAGCCTTTCAAAAACATTTTCACTGCGGAAAACTGTTCGCTTCTCCTATTTGACGAATCCGCCATTTAAATAGCAAGTTTCAGGCGCACCTGGCTTCTAAAGGGAACGGGAGATGACACTCTTGATGGGTTTAATAAATGTTACGCCCAAAACACATCTATGATTAAGAGACTGAATACATTACAACCCCTTTGCACCTTGCACCTTACTTTGTGCCCAGATTATGTGCCATTAAAATGGTAAAAGTGGAGTTGGACACGATCTAAATGCACCTGCTCCATGCACTTTAGACCATGCGCTATAGATCGTTTAAATAGGGCCCTCAGTCTTGAAATTTATAGATAAGCTGCATATTTTATGGACAACAGGGTGTACTCATTGCGTTCCCAGGGCTATTTACATAGACATTTTATAAATATTCTACACTTATTTTTTCTTTGCTTCAATAAATCATTTTATTTGAGTATCTTTTCAATTGCTAGAGCAAAGCTTTAGTGTGTAACAGACGACTCAAACTGCAGAAGTTCTCATTTTTATGCGATTCTTTCGGTCTCCACACAAAATAAACGTGGCGTTAGAACAGATGCGGATTTAGTAGAAGTAGAAGTAGAAGTAACAAGAAACCACTTAATTTACGCACACAGATCGACAAAGACATCACACATCTCAAACACATCCTCCATAATAATACCCTGGTTTCTTTCTCCCAGTAGATCCAAAAGCATTGGGAACAAACAATTTCTGGAAAATTTGCAACTAAAATCATCTAACAAATCAAACAAACTGTGACATTATGGCCACCAAACTAGATATTTCTCCCTCAACCTCAGAGTTAGTTAACATCCCTTCCTCAAAAAAACAAAACAACAATTTTGCAAAAACATCTACTTCATGACAAAAAAATGACAACCTACAACTCATACAGAATAAAATACTCCACAGAACTCACTTCACTGGGCAAAACATGTTTAAAATGGGATTCCCATCAGAAATCTGTTCACATTGCACACACAACAGCCCGGATAGCTATGTTCAAACCACCTGGCACTGCACACCTACCCATTCAAGACATTTGGAAAGAATCACAGAGTCACTTTTCATCTAACGGACCAGCCCAGTCGCACAGCAAATCGTGAAATAGTCCAAAAATGTGTGTACATAGACACAAATTTCACATTTTTTTCGTGATGGCCAGCACAAAATCAATACATGTGAAATCCATGTAATTGTGAACCGGGAAGTATAGAGAGCGGTGAACGCTGTGTAGAGAGGAGGTCTGGGTGGATGGGTGGGTCAAAAAACACCGCCCAGGAGACCGGTGTTCGTGTCTCGTGTGAAACCACAAGTCAAAGTCGATTTATTTTTCACATAACTTCTGTACTTAAGTTACAGCACTTATTTTAACCAAAACTGAGATATTTTCCTAAACCTAACCAAGTAGTTTGTTGCCTAAGCCTAACCAAATCGATCTTTTCCTCAACCTAACTAAGTAGTTTGTTGCCTAAGCCTAACCAAGTCGATCTTTTCCTAAACCTAACTAAGTAGTGTGTTGCCCAAGCCTAACCAAGTCTATCTTTTCCTAACCCTAACTAAGTACTTTGTTGCCCAAGCCTAACCAAGTCTATCTTTTCCTAAACCTAACTAAGTAGTTTGTTGCCTAAGCCTAACCAAGTCGATCTTTTCCTAAACCTAACTAAGTAGTTTGTTGCCTAAGCCTAACCAAATCGATTTTTTCCTACACCTAACTAAGTAGTTTGCTGCCTAAGCCGAACCAAGGTGATCTTTTCCTAAGCCTAACTAAGTAGATTTATTTAGAAGACTGGAGCGGAAATTGACGCATGCGTCACGTGTTACTGAACATTCATAGGAAAACACAAAAAATACATTGTTTAAAGTCGCGCTGAGCATAACGAAAAAAAAATTGCGAAATTTGTGTCTATGTACACAAATCAAATAGATTAAATGTCATGACTATTTTCACAAACTGCCGTGAGACTGTGTTGTATGCACAACTAACATAGCCTTCTCCTATTTGTGAACTGAGCTGTATTCACTGTTCTTGTCTTCCTCGTGTTGTTCGTGCTTTGTCTTTTGTCTTGCAATAAAAAAAAAAGACGGTGAAATATGCTTCTCTAAATAGTATATTCTACTTCTATTCTATCTATTTGTACTCTTAAATCATTGCTGTATGTGAGATAGAAAGCCATTCCTGTGACCCAGTGATGGGAGTGTGTGTCCTGATGGGAGCTGTTTTCACTATGCTGCCTGATGATTGGTCTCTATCGATTGCCGGCTGTGAATGCAGGCGCAGGTTTAGCTGAATAATGACACGCTGAAGATTGTTATTCATGATTGACCTTTCACGCTTCTACTAATCTCGCATCATCTGGAAAACAAACACACACCCGTATTCACACACACACACACACACACACACACACACACACACGTGCTGGAAAATGCGGCTGCGGAGAGGACTCTAATATCCTGCTGCTTTTCCTCCTGACTGGCTGGACGGCGGCTCACCGCCTCCCCCCAGTCTACAACTGATAATAATGACAACGGAGAAAGAGGTTGAATGCACATCTTATTTAACAGCCTGTTAGGTAAGGCTTCCACCGCTCTGCACTGACAAACCACTCACATTACTGCTAATGTGCTCCGCCGACGTGGAGATCACTTACCGAGTATGTCAGTGTAATCACACTCAGGGAGCTGCGGTTCCACCAACGAAAAACAAAGCAGGTAAACACAGAGAGAGGAACAGCCGGGCGTGAAGCATGTGGATTTGTGTATGACAGAGTTCAGAACCTGCTGCCACATTCACTGGGTTCAGAATAATAATTTACTTTGATTTAATACACATTACATGAGTCCTTATTGACTGCTCTTAACACTAAACCTCACTAACTACTCCGCACACCTTTTCATCTATCTTACGGCACGCTGTCATGACGATCACATTCACTTTGGTCAGTGTTGTTTAAATTAAACATAAAATAACATAAAAACAAACTATTATCTGATGCTTTGTGTGCCTTCGATTGTTGGCATCAAATGTATGCTGATATAGAAGAAACATAATTCTAACTCTAATTTCCTGTACCTTGTACACACAAATACAAATGTACTGACCATATGTATGTCTGTGATACTTCGGTATCAACCTGTCAATCACAAGTTAGCCCCGCCCTAAAGCATACCCTGCTTTATGGTCTATTTGACTCTAAATGGGACCATCATTTACTAAATGAACATCATGCTGTATTGAAGAAAACTTGAAACTAGCGATTGAGACCATAAACTCATGTTTACAATGTTTACTGAGGTAATAAATCAAGAGAGAAGTAGGCTCATTTTCTCATAGACTTCTATACAATCAGACTTCCTTATGCAACCAGAGGAGTCGCCCCCTGCTGGCTGTCAGAAAGAATGCAGGTTTAAGGCACTTCTGCATTGGTTTCAGTTATCAGGCTACATCCAAACTAATTGGTTTTCTTAACGTTTGCTACATTAATGCCTAGCCTCCACACTAGCCCCTAAAACTATCCGCTTCTTGTTTGGGTCTTATCAGTGATGGCGTGTCCTTCCCTGATTCGTCACGCCCTATCACGTGAAACTTTTCCGGAAGAAAACAAACAACATCTGTTGTGTTCTTTGTCGCGTTGAACGCCTTATACTCGTGTGTTTCCAGTAACAGCTCCACCTCGTCGCCATTGCTGTACTTCCTTCATGGAATTTTCTGCAACTTAACAACCAACTGCTGCTGCTTCCTGTTTACACCGGCACACACATGCCCAGTGTACGTGAATGGTCATGTGATGAACGTTTTCAGGCGTGGTAGTATGGACGGAGATTCATTCTGAAACGGCCCTAAAACGCTTGTCTGGATCGTTTTCCTTTTAAAACAGTGTTTTTAAAGGAAAACATGTTAGTGTGGATGTAGTGTCAGACCTAGAGGTAGCCCACTGGTGTGTCCCACTGGCCAGCTAATCGCCGCCGCTCTGAACTGCTCTCATAAGTCGGTTAAAGCTGATAACACCGTCCCAACCAACGGCCTTGTCTCGGAAGCACCCACCCTCAAGTTCCCCCCCACGTTAAAACTGTTAGCGCTGTCAGCACTGATGCCGTTGTTTACACTGTTTGTGCTGTTAGCACTGTTAGCTGCCAGCCACCGGCACAGCCGTCGCCATGTTGAGAGCTGTGTGGAGGCAATCCCCCAATCATGGATATGCTCTGAATTTTCACTTTAGCACCTTTAAATATCACAACACAAATGAGAGCTGCAGCCAGACAATGCAGATATGAAACAGAGAGCCGTGTCAGGGAGCCCTGAGGCCCACTTAACTGCCAAAACTAAGTTTTGCTAGTGCAAACCAGCTTTTACTCATTTGATACGGCTAAGAAATAGATGTAATCATTATAATGTGATGAAGAGAATTACTGTTATAGAGGCCATATGCAGTATATGAAGTGGTCTCCCCAAACAGACTGGCTCATTCATCAGATGTAACAAGCTGTGAGATCCTCTGGCAGGTCTCATTTTAAACACAGCCATTATCAGCTTTTCATTTCAAGCCCTGCTGCTCTTACTATAGACTAATGGCTGCTAGCTGCAATGCAACAGGACGCAGGAGGACATACAACGTGTGTGTGTGTGTGTGTGTGTGTGCGTGTGTGTGTGCGTGTGTGTGTGTGTGTGTGAGAGACCTAAGGCCTTGGTCATTGATAGTCTCCAGATCAAAGTTTATTGAGTTCTACAGTATCAGATGCCTGCAGAGCATCAGCTGCTGTGACTGTTGGTTGTATTCTTGATTACATGTGTTCTCTGGATTTGGAGGTGGCTAATCACTGTGTCCCTCAGGGTGTCTTGTAGAGAATGCTGTGAGAATACATGGTGCTGGAGCTGTTGCTGTGAGGCATCCAGTCCTTGTATGGGCAGAGCAAGAGTTGAGTCCATCTCCTCGGCAGGAAGTCAGGCCTGTTCTCAGCGGGTGTTGGACTCTGCCAGGGTTATGCCTTGTCACTGATACGGTTTGTGATATTAATGGGCAGAATGTTAAGGCACTGCCGTGGGACAGGAGTGTGTGGTATGTTTCTAGTTCCAAAAACAACAGCCTGAATTAAAGGATCAATATGTAATATATTTACTGTAATACATCAGAAAAGGACCATGATATGTCATCAGAGATTAAGGAAACATGCTGAAGGTAACCCTCAAATTGCGAAAAGTTGCGCTAACTGCTATCAACCGCTCCAGTGTTTTGAATTTGGACTACAGTGCCCATTTCAATCGCTAGATGTCAGTGCAACATATTGGTCCTTTAATCATCAGGTATTGATTTTCATTATTAGTAAATACAAGTAAGCATGTTCTCCGATGTAGACGCACTTGATATCGAAACTAGGGCTGTCAAAGTTAACACGACAATAACGCGTTAACGCAAATTCGTTCTAACGCCACTAATTTCTTTAACGCATAAATGCAACTTGCGATTTTTAGGTTGTAGAGTGAGGATACTGGCACATTATGAAACTAGAAAAAACCTAAGAAATCAATCGGTACCAATCATGTCATAGCCTACTAGCTTGTCGTGAAGGAGGCTAAATAAGGCGTCAAACTTGCGCTAAATTTTGGTGAGGAAAAACTGGCATGGCCATTTTCAAAGGGTTCCCTTGACCTCTGACCTCCAGATATGTGAATGTAAATGGGTTCTTTGGGTACCCACGAGTCTCCCCTTTACAGACATACCCACTTTATGATAATCACATGCAGTTTGGGGCAAGTCATAGTCAAATCAGCACACTGACACACTGACAGCTGTTGTTGCCTGTTGGGCTGCAGTTTGACATGTTATGATTGGAGCATATTTTTTATGCTAAATGCAGTACCTGTGAGGGTTTCTGGACAATATCTGTCATTGTTTTGTGTTGTTAAATAATTTGCAGTAATAAATATATACATACATTTGCATAAAGCAGTATATTTCTCCACTCCCACGTTGATAAGAGGATTAAATACTAGACAAATCTCCCTTTAAGGTTCATTTTGAACGGATAAAAAATGTGTGATTAATTTGCGATTAACTATTTGAATTGATTGACAGCCGTAGTTGAAAAGTCTTCTGATAAAATTAAATTAATAAAATCAACGAATTAAATCTGTGTGTGCCAGTACACTGTGGACGTAATCTCTGAAGTCTCTCCTGTTATAAGCATACTCATCATTGGAGATTTGGCTTAGTATCATCCGATCTCACACATTTCATTTGTTTCATTTGAATATTCCTCTTTAGACATGTTTTGTTTGAAGCAAAGCTCACCAACATGTTCTAAACTGAATTGAATGTTATCTTGTTTGATAAACGCTACAACATGTCTCCACAGTGTTCCCTCCATTTAACCATATTGCGTAAGAGAAAAGGTAGAAAAGTTGATTCAGCTGCTGTTTCATAATTTATATGCCCCCTTCCTTCTGGGGTGCATAAACAGTGCACCCATCTGTCCTGGTTTATCCGCTTGGAAATTCACCACTTTAAATGCAAATTACCTTCCTTTGTAGGACATCAACAAGCCATAATCCTTCTCTGGCTTTTACAGTAGGTAAAAGCCACTGGGATATTATTCTTGGAAAGGAGGCAGAGATTTATGCATTCTTAACAGCATCCTTTTTTTTTCTTTTTTTTTACCAATGCTGAACTTTAACTCTGCACTGGTAAGCCAGCTCGATACATGAGTAGAAACACATCAGGGAAAATGTACTGTGTCAGGCATTTTAATAAGAAAATACAATGTTGATTTTCCAGCATGGGAAAAATATATATTTCTCCCTGGCCTGACAGAACAAAATGCAATCCAACATCACTATGTAGCACAAAAAAAGAAACCTGTAGGGTCAATAGAATAAACTGTATACTATATATTTTGTACCTCTCCTCCCTGATCACAGTCTCTAAACGCTCTAATGAAACCTGTGTCACCTTGCCACAAGGAGCTCACCCACACACAACTATTTCAGAAGTCTGGCTTTCAGTGGACAGTTTTACAGTCCTTGAGTTGCTATTTCAGAGGCATTTTACTCTGACACGAAGAAATAAATGTAGCATTTATCTTTCTTCTTTGGCACTAAAATGCTCTCGTAAAAAGAAGAAAAACAAAAGACAAGTTTACAAGCTTTAAAAATATCAAGAAATTGTGAATATTGACTTTTAAGAAAAATAACAGGGGTGTGAGACAATTGCACCATATAATAATTAAGTGAAAGGATTTTCATTAAGTTGTGGGAATGGCAAAAAAAAGGTCAAAATCGAAGCATCAGAGGCTGACATTTTGTCCCTAACATGGATCAAGCTCCAAAATTGCTGGATCCTAAATTTCCCATAATGCAGCTCTGAAGAGTATTTTCATTGGACCGTCCCTGGCTGGTAAACACCAATGTCTATCAAACACCACACTTTCTGTAGCTGTTTAGTTTGTAGCCTCTGAGCCCAAACCGACAGCCTAATGATCTTTTAAAGCTATTGCAAAATATTAAACAACTGGTGTAAAAATACATTTTACATATACGCTTCGAAAGTGTAACGAACTTTGATAGAAGGTAACTTATTTTTGCCATTGAGTTTGTCAAATTTGTCAGTTTTCACTTTTTAGAGATTTAGATTCTAGTTTGTCTGAGTTTATTTTGTAAAGAGTAAAACAGTCTAATCTGATCCTTGTGTCTTCATATTGCTGCTTTATACAGGACGAGTATGGTGGAGTGCCTGTGGACACATAGCTCCATCATGAGAGAAGACTACGTGACTCATCTGAGACACATATAGAAAGACTAGGGCTGTCAAAGTTAACGTGATAATACCGCTTTTTTAAAGCTAGAGTGAAGATCCTGGCATTATATAAAACTAGAAAAACCTAAGAAATCCATCAGTACTGACCATGTCATATTAGCTTGTCGTGAAGGAGGTTGAATAACGCTCCAAACTTACGCTAAATTTTGTCGAGGAAAAAATGTCATGGACATTTTCGAAGGGGTCCCTTGACCTCTGACCTCCAGATATGTGAATGTAAATGGGTTCTATGGGTACCCACGAGTCTCCCCTTTACAGACATGCCCACTTTATGATAATCACATGCAGTTTGGGGCAAGTCATAGTCAAGTCAGCACACTGACACACTGACAGCTGTTGTTGCCTGTTGGGCTGCAGTTTGCCATGTTATGATTGGAGCATATTGTTTTATGCTAAATGCAGTACCTGTGAGGGTTTCTGGACAAAATCTGTCATTGTTTTGTGTTGTTCATTGATTTCCAATAATACGTAAATATGTACATACATTTGCATAAAGCAGCATATTCGTCCACTCCCATGTTGATAAGATTATTAAATACTTGACTAATCTCCCTTTAAGGTACATTTTGAACAGATACAAAAACATTTTAAAATTAATTTGTGATTAATCGCGATTAACTATGGACAATCATGATAAATCACAATTCATATTTGAATCGATTGACAGCCTTACTAAATGTATTTTGTAAAGAGTAAGGCATTCTAATCAGAGCCTTTATGAGCTGTATCATGTAATTGTGTCTTCATATTGCTGCTTTGTATAGGAAGAGTATGGTGGAGTGCCTGTGGACACACATCTCCATCATGAGAGAAGACTACGTGACTCAACTGAGACACATGTAAAAATACACAATATAGTCTCCATCATGTAACTTTCTCCAAATTAGAAAGATTAAAGCTTTCTGGAGGACTTTAACTCAAAGCAATGCATGCTGGGAAGTATATGCTAACAATGATTCTAAACTTAATTTCATGACATAACATTTAATCAACTCATCATTTGAAGTTACAAGACTTGACCTTATGAACATAAATGTATCTAATTACACATTTCACTACTACAAACAGGTTGATGAAACCTTCTGACTTTACATTGTGAATTATGTTTTGAGGAAACGTATTTGTCGTGGATTATGTTTTTTTTTTTACGCATCACAAATAATTTTGTAATGATAGTCCTTGGAAGTCCACATTGGAGGAGGTCTGGGGGGGTCGGATGGGTCCAAAAACACAGGACTTTCACCCAGGAGACCACTGTTCGTGTCCGTGTTCGTGCAGAGGACCAGCCCTACAGACGCAAAAGTCTGTCACTGAGTGACTGACTGACTGACTGACTGAGTGAGTGATGAAGTTACAGGATTGGTCGGCCGACTGTTGGAGTTTCCTCATTGGCTGTTGCTCTTTCAAAATGAAAAGGCGGGGAACAATTATGTGTTTACGTTATCTGGGGAGCGTGTCAGCGGTTCAGTGTATCATTACATAGTGCTGTTGTTGTGCATGTGCTATTGTTTATGTTCGTTTAAGTTACGTTATGTTGTGCTTCGAATTGTGTTAACCTGCATTCACACCAAGAGCCAAGCAAATTTTCACCTTTCTTTCCTCCAGCAGCCATGGATGAAATAACCACTGATGCTGCTTTGTACAGGTTGAGGAAGTCCCAGATATGTCAGAAAACCAAACGCCGTCGTGTCTGGGTTCATAACGTCACCCGGCGGCGAGCTGTATTCACATATAGCGCCACTGAACTGACTATCTAGCAAGCCCCACGTCGTTACTGCGGTATGAACCCAAAATAAACAGACTGTTCTGTAATTTGATTGCAATAAACGGATCAAAATGATGCTGAAATAACGACATAATGATGTTGATTTGTAAAAAGACCAAATTCATGCTTTGTCAGATCTGTCCGCAACACGACAAGCAAACAACTTTTAAAATGCTTGTTTTCTGAACAGAGTTCGGATCGATCAAAGCCAGGTTATGCTAACATTGTAGCTACTTCATCAACACTCAACATAACGTCATCCAGGCATAAATACGGCAGCGACGTTGTTGTAAACGGATCAAAAGTGAAGCCGAAATAACTACATAATGATGCTGATTAGTAAAAAGTCTGAATTCATGCTTTGTCAGGTCTGTCCGCAAGACGACAAGAAAACAACTTTTAAAATGCTTGTTTTCTGTTCGGATTGATCAGTGCCAGGCTATGATAACATCGTAGCTGCTCCATTAACACTCCATCTAGAAATAAATACGGCAGCAACGATGTCAGTGACGAAAGCGGGAGAATCTCAACGCTGATAATCTATTGCGACGTATGTATATATTGTTGCACACCACTGATATGACGAATGCTTTTAATACACATACTTTAATAAAAATCTGAAATACGTTTAACCTTGCATACTGTATGTCATGCTAATACCTTTTCACCTTGTATAAAATGTATGATATACTGACTAGTAGATGTTACCATTTACTATTACTGAATGTCATTTGCTTCATTATAAGTTGTCTTTCAATCAAACATTAAGATATAAGTGGAAAAAACTGTTCACAAAACATTATAGACATGACCACTGACTATTGGTGTAACAATTTAGCCACAAATTCACATATTGACCATCTATGGTCCAGCATATACTCGGTTTTGACCGAATCTTGTTTCTTACTAAATCAAACCAAGTACTTTTGTTGCGTTTCTTTTTTGTTTTATTTCAATTCACAACATTAACCATGTGTTTAAAACTGTTTAACATTGTTATTTGGGAAAAAAATACGTTTCCCTCAAAACATAATTGAGAATGCAGTTTAGTTGTAGGGGAACGTCATTTTGCAGGAGACAGGGTTGATTTCAGAGAACTGGTCAGTTCTCAAACACCACAGGAATGAACCTTTTCCTATTATTTCTTTGTGTTTCCTCAGAAAACTAGCATTTCATACATAACATACATTGTCGCCACAAAACAAAAGACTTTGAATATGGCTGAAAAGTAGGGATGCACCAATTCATCGGGCGAACATCGGCCGATACCGACGTTCGCCTCGTTGACTGCAATCGGCAAATAAGATTAGATTCACCAATGGCAGTGGCCGATGTTTATGTGTTGTGTTGAATTAATTTGTTGCTGGTTAAATGTTGTGTTGTTAGCTGCTGAGTTAATTATCGTTCATGTCTATGTAGAGCGAGCACACACGAGCGACAGGATGCTGAGTTTTGTTGACTTAATGGCCACAGGTGTCGCTGTTAACAAGACATTTCTGATTCTTACATGGAGTCCCTTTAAACATCGGTATTGGTATCGGCCCATAATTTTGCAGTCGGTGCATCCCTCCTAAAAAGTGTGTTGCTTCATTTGAAAGCCATGCATGAGAGCAGGAAGTTACCTCGTACTCCTGAGAGAAGCGTAGACCGTCGTTGGCCTTGAGTCTCTCTATGTAGTCTGCCAGGTCACAGATAGCAGTGGGAGGATGTTCCCTCATCCCTGCAGCGAGAAGCGGAGTGGTGAGTACAGTCCATCGCATCGCATGCACACACGCACGCACGCACACACATACACACCATAACCACACTGGTGATGTGAGCATCAATGAGCATGCTGATTGGTTAAAGAAATCCCATAAAGCAATAGAGAGGTGAAGTTCTGGTGAACCACCATGGGACCTTATTTCGGAAAAAATACGTATGGTAGTCAACGGAGAGAGATAAATATTTTTTTGAGCCCGTTTGAATTGCGCCACGAATCACACAGATGATGTTTGTCAATTTAAAAGATAATTTTGTAAGTCAAGAATGTCTCAGTTTGTTGTAAAACTGTTGAATTATCAGACTGTGAAAATATATAATTAGATCAAATAAAACACATTAGGTAAGCTAATGTTTCATTTGTGCGTGGAACATAGCTATGTTAGCTAGCTAGCTAGTGTTGGAGACGTATGTTGTGCGAGACTAGAGATGTAGTTCACTGAGCGGTTTTGAACAAAACTAAATGATACCACGGCAAACTGAGAATGTCTTGACTTGCAAAATTATCTTTTAAATTGACAAAAATCATGTGTGATTCATGGTGCAATTCAAACGGGAACAAAAAAATATTTGTTTCTCGCCGTTGATTATCGTACATATGTTTTCTGAAAAACAGGTCCCATGGGGTCCACCGGAAGGGGCGGGACTTCGCCTCTATAAGTGAGTGGAAAGGGGTGTAAGACTGTCATCTTACACTATTTGTTTCAATATTGATTTCTTTTTATGTCTTTCTACTGTATTTCATTTCAAATCAGTGTGAATGGCTGATATGGACAGACCATCAGTGAGGGTGATGGGGTTAAATAAGAGGGCTCTAGTTCAAATGGGTGCTGTGTAAAGGGAGGCGGGAATGGGAGGAAACATTAGTAAAACACAAGAGGGATGAAAACTAACTTGGAGTATTCGGGCAAGTGAGGGCACTGGAACCTGCGGGGGAAAGACCAGGCGAAACAAACAGAACAGGGGTCAGTTAGGAGAAGACAGAGAAAAGAAAAGAACACAGGAAGCACTGAGAAAGGAACTGTATGTTTTGTATCATGTATCTGTTAAGTATCTCCTTATATTCATTCCATCTTAGTACAGATGAAGTGACTTCAGTTTAGCCGTGCCAGGGCTGTTGGTAATGTTGGTCATTGGTTGTTGGTCAGGTGGTCAGTCCACCACCTAAAGGCATGCTCACATTATGTTTACGTTCACTGAAATTTACCCACACTTGTTCCCAAAAAAGGATGTCATGTTGGGTATTAGCAAATACCTAAAAAAGCTCCTTAGATAGATTAAACTGTTGCTGAAGTTGCAGAAAAAAATTGCAGAAAGTTGCAAAAAAGGAAAATAAAATACCGTCCTGAAATATATCTCCAATAACCTTAAAGGGTGACTTTGGTATTTTTCAACCTGGACCCCTAATCCCCATGTTTTGTGTCTTAGTGACTAATGGGGACAACCATTTTTGAAATCGGTCCAGTATTGAGAGAGAACGCTGCAGCCGCTAAACGGGATGCTTCGTGAGCTGGACGGGCGATGTAATCGCTCGGGGGCTACTCCTCATTGTCAGTTTACATCCACTAAAAAGTGCTTGTTTTTGCCATGACAGGCTCAGATTGTTATTAATACATTATCCATCTGAAATACATCACATGACAGGCAGATTTCCTCGTTTTTTCACCGTGTGGTTTCTGTGGTTGCCATGGTCACGCAGCGAGCCGTCGAGTTTAGCCATCATCAACTCAGACGGCTGCAGATATACAGTATGTGCTATATCGTAGGAGGCAGCAGTAAGTGACTAAAGCGCCTTTAATCCTGATAATTCCGTCAGAACAGCTGTGTAAAGAATTCACTCAAGGTAGCAAAACCACGTAGTAAAAATACTTTCATTACAAGTAAATGATGTTTAAAATACCTTCCAAATGACAAAGTAAGACTAGACTTCCATATGAGTCTTTACTAAACAGCAGGGCTGAATTAACACGTCAGCCTCTAACACACAAAGCAATGGCAAGATGTTTTAACATCTATTAGCTAAGCTTGACTATCCGGAATTAACATTAGAGATACATTTATATACACCGGCATTTTGATTAGTCGTAATTACACTGTGACTAGTCAGAATTCGTATTCAAAATATCTATAATATCATTCTGACTAGTCAAAACAACATGCGATATCTGCAGTGATGTCAATGAAAACAACTCATCATATGTCCTGAATGACAATTGCAGATATCTGTAATTCAGTTTTGACTAACCTAAATAACAGTTATAGATATCTCAAACGCCATTATGACTAGTCAGAGTTGTTGTGCATGAGGTTGCTCATGCAAAGCTTCCTATTGGATATTGGCCCAACAAAGCATCAGAACAGTGTTAGCAGAGGCTTTTGCTGTTGTAGATCAGATAGTTAGGAATGCCATGAAATAGAAAGAGCTTATCATCAAGGACTTGTTTGAAGAAAGAAAACAAGAGCTTTGTTCGCTTGAGAGTTGTGGTAGAAATTTACAGCGTATTGTAGATTTATTGTCTCCAGACACACTTTATAAATTAACTCACGGCTGCAGTGCAGCGCTAGAGTATGTTTGAATAGCTTCCGCCTCCCACTTGCCCTTGCTGCTGACGTAATTACAGACATCTGCAACGTCATTCTGACTAGTCAAAATTTAATTTAAAGGGACTGTTTGTAAGAATCATAAATTGCTTGTTCGTTGCCGTTAAGTCAACGAAAGTCGGCGTCCTGTTGCTCGCGCTCGCTCTACATAGACATGAACGAGCATCGGTCAAAACAGTGAGGTGACACACGTCAGCTAAAAGCACAATATCACTCTATATTTCAGCTGCTTGGCAGTAATGTTAGCTGACCAGACTAAGGTCTCTCCATGAATCAATGCTGATACTGGTACTTATTTCTGCACACACCTCCACTGTACATTCACTAGATATTCTCAGAGCTAAACTAACTCTTCTGCAGTGTGGAGTGTGCGCGCATGCACGTGAGAGGTGGAGCGATAGAGCGAGTGAGAACGAGCGCGGTGTGTGAGTGAAGGCAGGCAGAGGAAGCAGAGGAGCAGAGTACAGCAGAGACTCCGGCCCTGGAGACCAAAGCTAAAGTCTCCCTTGTGTCTTCTGGCCGCGGTCGGGGGGGCTGAAGCAGGAAGAGTTGACACTGTTTTGCAATACGGGCTTCACTAGATAGAACTTTGCAGTTTTGGTGCTTCCGTGTAGTTTGTGTCGGAACAGCGTAGCCACACGCGAGCGCGCATGGGAAACCGACGCGCAATGATTTATAAGAGTGTAAGTGTAAGAAGTTACAAACAGTCCCTTTAAAGGTCCCCTATTATGCTCATCTTCAGGTTCACACTTGTATTTTGTGTTTCTACTAGAACATGTTTACATGCTGTAATGTTCAAAAAAACTTTATTTTCCTCATACTGTCTGCTTGAATATACCTGTATTCACCCTCTGTCTGAAATGCTCCGTTTTAGTGCATTGCAACGGAATTGCAACTGCTAGCAATTGCAATTGGGTTGCTAGGCAACAGCTTGGGTCCATGTTTACTTCCTGTCAGCTGATGTTATTTACATACACTGCAACAGGAAATATACTAATGGGACACATTTAAAATGTTTATCTTTAAAACCGTGTAACGGTCTATATAGTGTATATTTGTGACATCACAAATGGACAAAAACCCTAACGGCTTGTTTCAAACGCACAATTTCTGCATACGGGCTGTGAGTATTTCTCCATATATTGAGAGTTTTGATAGTTTAACAGGATTTATAAAGCACTTAAACCTGCTTTATAATATAAAAGACATGGAAATCTCTCTTTTTACAATGGGATTTTAAGATATCTAAAAAGGGCAATGTAGATATCTTGAATTGAGGGGAATTAAAGATATCTTGAACTGGAATTATGACTAGTCAGAATTCAAAGCATGAGGTTGACGTGCTTGAACACACCTCACTAAAGATCTTTGCTCGCCAAGTCCGTTTGTTTTCATATGCGTTTTTTTAATCCGTCATCCGATAAAAATTGTTACACCCAGAAAACTTACACACTGAGGCTGATGTGTTTTATTTTTCTATTTGTTGCAAAAATTCGCAATACAAGACAAAACTGAGTTAATTACTTTGGTGCGATGGATAGCGCTAGTCCCAAACGGGGCTAATGAATGAATGACATTAGCAAGAAGCTAACGTTTAGCTGCTTCAAGCACAATCACCACCGTCTAATCTTTCCTACATAATTTGTCTTACAACCATCCCTGATTCCAAGCTGTTCTGAAATCAGTGGCCACAATCTATCTTTAAATTCAGCATCTCTGTATTTTTATATTTCTGTACATCGTAAAGTTCGTTGTGCTGGGAGACGAAGTGAATGTGAAGTTTATCATGCCATTTTGGATGATGACGTTTTCTCAGACGGTGACTCTGAGTGGTCAAACAACCCTCTTTTGCTTTTTGATAGATGCAAAAAAACGCAGATAATTGAACCTGTTCCAAAAACTTTAATGACGGACGAAAGTTTCGGAGTCGTGTGTAAACCTGACTGACAACCTGAGGTCGTATTTGCAAAGGTGTGCAAAGACCTTCACTTTGCCAGCTTATTGGTCTCTAGAGTTATGGGTAATGCAGTCTTTTATCATTTCGACTTATACATAGTATATGTTACTATTACTTCACATGGAAATGACAATATTGTATTTTACTTTTAGCTAAACATTTTCAAATTAAATATTTTTTAGATTTTACCAAAAATTATTTTCAGTTGAACATGTATGCTATAAAATTCAAAACAGAAATTCTACTAAAACAAATATTTGAGTAACTAATTAGTAGTTACTTGGTACTAACCATAACTGTCAAATAAATGTTGTGACGTGAAGTATTTTCCTTCATTGTTCTGGAATAAAGCATGAAATGGAAATACTGAAGTACAGAGAAGCATCTTTATCAGTTCACACTTCATAGCTTGAGTGAAGGAGATATGATCTGTCAGTTTGTTTGTGTGGTTGCTGTGAGTAAACTGGAAGTTTTAGAGGCTTCTGGGCCACCCAGCGAGTTTTCGCTGGAGGGAGAACAAAGGTTGGCAGCCAAATGAGTTGATGGATTTCTGTTGGTGTAAACAACATCTGCCAAATTCCCTCCCACTGCTTCCACAGGTAAATGCCACCCATGTGATTGAGAAGAGGAACACGGATGAAACACAATGACAAACTGAGTTTTAAACCTCCCACTGAAAGACAGTTGGGAGGAAGAGATAAGAGAAGTAGTTGGATGGGTGTAGATGAAAGTGGAAAAAGTGTGACAGAAGAGTGATTGAGGACACAGAGAGAAAGTAAAAAGAGAAAGAGGGTTCCAGACATAGAATAGAAAAAAAAGAAATGGGTTGCAGGGTTTGTAATACTCAAACTAATTATGAGGAATGGAGGAAGTCAGGTGACATTATATGTAAGAGGTCAGGTTGGACGGAGGGATCAACAAACACGAGAGGCTGCTGTTTGTTTGGTTTTAAAGCATGACCGTGATCGCCCCCTAACCTTAATCACATTTTAATTTTTGTAACTATGGCGACAAAGGATCCTTAACTTTAACAAAGTACTGTATTTTAACCCAAACCATGATCTTTCCCTAAACCTAACCAAGTAGTTTTTCTGCCTGAACCTAACTAAACGTATTTTTCATGCATTTTCCTACGATGTCCAGCAACACGTGACACACGTGTCAATTTCCGCTCCAGTCTTTTCAAAATAAAACTACTTAGGTTTAGGAATAGACCTACTTGGTTAGGCTTAGGCAACAAACTACTTAGTTAGGTTTAGGAAAAAATCGCGGTTTGGGTTAAAATAACTACAGAAGTCCCGTAACTTAAGTACGTAAGTTACATGACAAATAAATCAACTTTGACTTGTGGTTTAAATATATGTGTATATATATATATATATATATATATAATAATATTTTATTGATTCAACACAGACCATTTCGGTAGAATATGACAATAGAATAGAAATTATTTTATTTTACTTTTGTAAGGCATTTTTTAGGCAGACGTTTTACTGGCGTCTGGTACTCGCTTTCAGTCCAAAATGGCGGAATCATAGCTCTGATGTCGCAATGGAACAAACAATTGATTTTCACGTGGCAATATCCACCTTATTCCTCGCCCCCATGATACCTTGCGTGAATAGTGGGCGTAACTTCCGATGCGTCGTGTCACTGAATCGTTTCCCATGGTAACGCTATGCTAATCCTCTCTCCTAGAGCGATTATATTAACAAATCTAGTAAAACGTGTGAACACCAGCTATCACAGCTCAAACTGGATAATGTGATCATAGCTCTGCCTTCTACTATGGAGGGATGGAGGACGACCTGAAGAAGTGGTCTCAGATAACCTACATTAGCATATTTAGCTACTTTATGGACTCCGTTGCTGCACACGGTGAAGAGATGAACAATCTGAAAAGCTCTGAGGCAGATCAGGACTTCCACAGTAACAAGGTTTAGTTTTCTACACAGATAACTATACTTAAACTATCTGTAATCTAATGCTGCCCTGCACTCTGTGCCATAAACTGCCTTACATTTTAAACTGTACAGAAAATAATGAGAGTAACTGGCTGTCATTAAACCAACGCTACAATGCTGAATCCTCCCTACACATGACATCATATCTGATGTTCTCCTGGCTCTGCTGTCAGTCCTTTAAGGACCCAATGTCTCTTCTCCGCTGCTCTTTAGAGCCCAACTAACGTACACTAACTATATTCGGTACACTACCGATGTTCCGTACAGATGACATTTTTCCGCCGATGGCTGAATAAATACTTCCAGATCGTGCATAACATTTATATGCGTGTCATCCTCAGTTCCCTCTCTTTCATTCCTGACCAATCACAGACCTCCACCATTTGTTCCTGTGAGGTTTCAGTCAGTTCGTGAGGAGCGCACCGTGCGCCCACAGCGCCCGGAGGGGAAGCTCCGGTCCCGTCTGCAGCTTGAGCGGGGAGATGAGTAGAGCAGCGAAAATGTACATTTCAACTTCATTCTTCTTCTCACAGTACTGTAGTCTGTATGAAATGATTATTATGCTATCACACGTTGTTAAATATTTTACTCTTTTTGAATAAATGCTTTGAAACGGGCATTTTTAACATCAATGGTGCTCACTGACTACTTGGCGCTGCAGCAGCGACTCTGTCAACACAGACGCTGTTTGCACGTAATCCTGCGCCCAATATTGATGTTAGAGCAGTGTTATTTAATTAAAGATAAATAAAGTTAACGTTTATTACATCAATTGAATATTTTGAGATTTAAAATGTTCATTAATCGCCGTTGAAATCATGTTCTGCGCTCTGTACTGAACACCGTTAAGCTTAATGATCTTCCTACACAGGCCGAGGCATTTCACCACTTTTCTCAAAAACTCTGGTCAAAAAGACATCAGTCAAAGTGTAGACAGTCTGATGGATAATCCCCCGGAGAATGAGCACACAAACATGGTTGTCTGGCTCTGAGCATGGCTCACATACCCCCCCTCACTGCTTGACCCTACTTAAGTAGGACTTCTATCCCCCAAACGGCACAACTAGACCACGCTGTCAACCATCATACCAAATTTGAAGTTCTAAGTTAAATAGTTTCCGAGTTCTGCTGCTGAAAACAAAGTGTGACACACAAACGGACGGACGAACCCGACTATGTTGTCGCGGGGTATAATAAAGCAGGATTTGCTAAACTGAAGGCAAATTACTTTTCAAAAGAAGTCCCGTTTGTGGTTAGCCACTATGGTTAGCCTATGGGCCTAACTAGTTTACTGCTACTACCGCTACCTCACCGGAAGTTACGCCCATCATCATTTCTACAGCAACACCCCCGAGAATAAGGTGGATACTCTTGTTTTTACTTCCAGAACCAGGGGCACCAAAAATAGCTTCTCTCACTTCACAACCCTACAGAAGCATTTTTCAAATAAAGGCCTGGTTCTCTCTGCAGTTGAGGTACAATTGCTATTTGATAATTCATAGCACACTACAGTATGTGGCGTGCTGATAGGGCCAGAGACAAAAACCTAAGCAGATATCTGTTTGTATTATTACGGCCACAAACTGTGCACTCCTATAGGGTACAACAGAGATCATTGGGCCTCAGTATTAGTCTACTTGCAGGCATGACTGTAAATGCATGTGTGGGTCAGTATGAATAAATAGGACCTTATAGGTGCTGGGGACAGTGTGTGTGTGTGTGTGCGTGTGTGTGTGTGTGTGTGTGTGTGCGTCCATGCCTTGTGTCTGATAGTTGAGTCTCCTCATCTCCACAGGGTCTGAGGAGTGGGCCAGCAGTGAGTCCTTCACCCCCGCCATGTGCTCATCCTTGGCTGGAGATGTCCGTTTCCTGGAAGAATGAAGTGGTGGTTTGAGAGAAGATAACCAAGTTAGGACAGGCCACAATCACTAAAAGTTAGTACTTTATCTCAAACTAGGGACAAATTTAGAATGAAATTTAATAATGTAAAAAAACAAAAACAAGGATTTATGGGTTCAGATTGGGATTGACAGCATGTGATAATCCAGAAAATAAACTTGAAGTTCCTCGTAGTAGCTTTAAGGGAGCTCTTGATACTGATTAATGTCTGCTGTGAACAGTGACTATACATTACAGTAGATGGTAGGTAGGGATCGGATATATTTGAATTAGGGATGCTAATTTTGAAAAAGTTCCTTAACCGATAACCGACCCTCGTTAACCGATTATTAACCGTTAACCGACAAGATTTGTGCCTCGCATGCAGCGGTGTGCCAGCTGCAGTGTATGAGCACAACAGACAACTGAGTCTCCAGTTCACCGTCCTGGAGCGTTAACTTAGCAGCTACGATGCTGTGTGTAGTGTCGTGGACATGCAGCCACTTTCCCAGTAAAAGTCTCCACCGCACATTTAGTTTAGTTTAGCAGGTTGTCAGCTGTGTGTCTGCCCGGATTAATTTTAGTGAGTGTCCAACAGTGTGTGTATTTGTGCTACGTTAGCAGCTGTAGCATTGCCGGAGGCTTTGTGCTCGCCGCCACCGCACACATACGGTCTGTCAGCGCGGCGAAACTTTAAGAACTTTCCTGTATCTCAGGCTCCGCCTCTTAAGGTGGGCTGTTAAGGTGGACCAGCTTTTCTCCTTAAAGAGACGAGCCGCTCCTCTTTTTAATTAATTATTAATATTTCTTTTAACCATTTTAACTAATGGCGTTAATCGGTTAAAATGCTTAATGCCGGTTAACGGTTAAACGGTTAATTATTAAGGTCCCTAATTTGAATATTTGCAGGCTTGGTCACTGAGGCTAAAATACTGTTGTTGGAGTTCATGTCCCCCCCCTACCCCCCCGTTGGGAGACATCCCATCTTGAGTGAAATCAGTTATGGAAAGCAGTGAATTTCACAGCATGTTGGAGCAGCCTGCCACTCCTGTTTAATGTCTAGCGCTTACTTGAGTGTTTCCACAGCTGGATTTGTGGAGTGGGGGGTTCAGATTTGGGCATTGCTCATTAAAATCCCTAATTTCCCCCATATGACTGTGTGAAAACTAACAGGTTGAGAGCGATTGGTGAAGCAGCCTGACTTCGGCAGATTTGGCTAATGGCGGCAGGACTGAGGATATGTGGTGTTACAAACATGATGTGCATACAGCTGTGTTCACTATAGTCCTTCCGTCAGCTGGAAGCTTTATTACAGCGTATTACATCTGAATCAAAGCCAGGGGGCTGTAGGTTTGATGGACTTTGAAGGAGACCACATCATCTGGGTCACCAAGCTTTCCAATGTCCAATGACAGTTTGAAATCATGTCTTGTTGGTACAAAATTGTCATGTACTTTAATTTCTGACAGAGTCAGTGCTTGACCTGGAATAAGATTGAACCCTATTAGATACTGTCTGAGTTTTATTTAATGTGCCAACCGGCCACTAACATCTCTGAATGGGGTTCAGAGATATTTCTTAAAGTGACAAAGTTGGCCGCTATTCTATTCTTCAAATGATGTCGCTCTATAAACGTCTACATACTGTTGGTTTCACAAGGATCAATTACTATTAAACTCCTAGGGTCCTATCTTACGTCTGGCGCAAAGCGGCGCACAGCGCAGCACAACTGTCATTGCTAGTTTCAGACCATTTGTCATTTTTACGTCCAGTACCCACATTGTGTAAGTAGCAAATTAACTTGCACCCATCTGCGTGCCCATGGGCGTGTTGGCCTTAAAATGAGGTGTGGTCAGACGCATTGTTGGTGCATTGCTATCTTGAGGCAGCAGAAAGCGATTGCGCCATTGACCAACAAAAAGGGGGGGGGCAACTATAGATTCGGCGTCTTTCCACATTAAACTCGGTGAAATTACAGTTGAGTTGGACCAAAGCACACTTGGTGATTGTTGGAAAGAGTGACGACGACGGTTTAGGTGAGTTTTATTTTGTTTCTGTCCTGTTTGAATGAAGTGTTTTACGATGCTCCGC